>NW_015165871.1:227551-241126 GCF_001447785.1 Gekko japonicus | reverse complement strand
AGGGCAAAAGCCCCAGCCAGTCCACCACTCTGTGTCACACAGTGGCCAGAAATACCAGGTGCCATCAGGAGGTCCACCAGTGGGGCCAGGACATTAGAAGCCCTCCCACTGTTGACCCCCCCCAAGCACCAAGATGACAGAGCATCACTTGCCCCAGAGCCCCTATCTATACCTTGTGGCTCATAGCCACTGATGGACCTCTGCTCCATATGCTTATCTGGTGTCCTGGCCCCACTGCTGGACCTCCTGAGGGCACCTGGTATTTTTGGCCACTGTGTGACACAGAGTGTTGGACTGGAAGGGCCATTGGCCTGATCCCACATTGCCTTCTCTTATGTTCTTATAAGAGGGAATTAGATAAACATATGGAACAGAGGTCTATCAGTGGCTCTTAGCCACAAGGTATAGAGAGGAACTCTCGGTCTGGGGCAAGGGATGCTCTCTATTCTTGGTGCTTTCGAGGGGCAACAGTGGGAGGGCTTCTGGTGTCCTGGCCCCACTGCTGGACCTCCTGATGGCACCTGGTCTTTTTGGCCACTGTGTGACACAGAGTGTTGGACTGGGTGGGCCTTTGGCCAGATCCCACAGTGGCTTCTCTGATGTTTTTACGTTCCTAGGATGTTTCAGAGAGGTGGCTTGCTATCGCCTGCTCCTGCGTCCCGGCCGTGGTATTTCTTGGAGGTCTCCCATCCAAGTACTTGCCGGGGTCAGCCCTGCTTCACTTCTGAGATCGCAGCTCCCCAGCTCCTAACCGGCTCTGAAGAAGCCAACCTCACTCCATCTAGGACAAGTAAATCCAGTCCCTCTGGAATATCAGACTTCCCGTCCACCACTACCTCCGTCTTGTCTAGATTCAGCTGAATGCTTCCCCCTCTGGTGGTGAGAAAACTTGGAATGACTCTCTGATTCCGACATAAAGGTAAAGGTTAAAGGTTCCCTTGCTCGAAAGCCAGTCGAGTCCGACTCTAGGGTTGCAGTGCTCATCTCCGTTTCCAAGCCGAAGAGCCAGCGCTGTCCGAAGACGTTTCCGTGGTCATGTGGCCGGCATGACTAAACACCAAGGCGCACGGAACGCTGTTCCCTTCCCGCCGAAGTGGTACCTATTTATCTACTTGCAATTTCATGCTTTCGAACTGCTAGGTTGGCAGGAGCTGGAACTAGAGACGTCATGTGGCACACTCGGGTCTCGAACTGCTGAACTACTGACCTTCCACAGCCTGCAGTTCAGCGTCTTAACCACTTGAGCCACCGCAGCTCCTTTTAACACCAGCGTTAAAACTCCGAGCCTTAATTCAGCACAGGATAAAACAGATCTTTCAAGGGGGCACAGGCAGCTTAACTCCAGATGACTATCCTGAGGCCGTGGCATCTCAAATGCTAACTAAACTATTTATAACTACTTGGGAAGCCAGTCTCCAGGTGTGGCCTGGAGACCCCCCCCCAGTATTACAGTTCATCTTCAGACGACAGAGATCAGTTCCCCTGGAGGAAATGGCTGCTTTGGAGGGTGGACTCTGTGGCATTGTACTCCACAGACGTCCCTGGCCTCCTCGGGCTCCACCCCCTAACTCTCCAGGAGTTTCCCAACCTGGAGATGGCAACCGTACCCCCCATCCCCCACCGGTGGCCAGAGGGGACCCAGTAACTGGTGTTCCCTCTAAGCTGAGTGAGTTTTTTAGCCTCCGGCTCACACATTTTTTGTCTTAGCTCAGGAAGGGATGGCTCCAGAGGAAACTAATTTATGCCAACAAAATTGAGGGGTTACAGCTAGTGTAGAGAACCAAAAATATAGAAGCTGTAATGGTGTACAAAACGCTTATAATCTCAGAATAATGATACAAAAATGAACAGTCAAATTGGAAAATATTAATTCCCAACAGGTATCAGAAAGATGGACGAACTTCTCCGGAGTTTTGGCATTCGTTTTGTGAAGAACGTCTTCCAGACATCAAGATGTGATGGTGTTGCTTCTTATACCATAATGTGTACATCCAATACAAAGGTACTAATATCCTATATGTTGAACATGTTCTTACATAACAAATCCTTCCATCAACAGGCCAGCTCCAGGTTGGGAAACGAATGCCAAAACTCTGGAGACGTTTGTCCATCTTTCTGATACCTGTTGGGAATTAATATTTTAATACTAAAATATAATTGATTTTTTCCATTTGACTGTTTTTGTATCATTATTGTGAGATTATAAGCGTTTTGTACGTCATTACAGCGTCTATATTTTTGAAACTAATTTATGCCGCAGCCAAATCGCCCACGCACAGCTGTAATGCCAGGAGCTCACAAATTAGGATTTTCGCTCACGAGACTCCACAGTTTAGAGCAAGGCTCCCTCTAAGCTGTGGAGTCCTGTGAGCAAAAATGCTACTTGGTGAGCTCCTGGCATTAAAGTTGTGAGTGAGCGATTTGGCTGCTGCATGAATTAGTTTGCCCTGAAGCCCTCCTTCCTGAGCTAAGACAAATAATCTGTGAGCCAGTGGCTAAAAAACTGTGAGCTAGCTCACACTAACTCAGCTTAGAGGGAACACTGGTTTAGAGGGAGCATTGCGTGGGGACCCTAATCGCTGCGGAACAAGGTGACCGGCCGTGTTGGCCGGAAGCAACAAAAGAAAGTTCGAATCCAGGGGCACCTTTAAGACCAATGAAGTTTTATTCCAGGTGTGAGCTTTCATGAGCATGCAGGTCTGCAAGCACACAAAAGCTCACGCCTTAAATAATGCCGCGGAACGGCTGTCTAAAGCTACAGTCTAATCCCACGTTCATGGGGTTTGCTAACTCCTGAATAAACACACGCCGGCTCAAGCTGTGCACACACAAATCAGTGCCCAGCCCGTACTACACACACCCCTCCTGATACGGTCTCATCAAAGCCAAGAGCTTGGGTTGCCAACCTCCAGACAGAGCCTGGAGATCTCCTGGAATTTATCTGGAGATCCGTTCCTCTGGAGAAAATGGCAGCTTCGGAGGGTGTGCTCTGTGGCATGGCAGTCCCTCTGAGCTCTTACCTTTCCCCAAACTCTTCCCATCCCAGACTCCATCCCCCCCCAAAAAACCCCACATCTCCAGGAATATCTCAACCTAGAGTTGGTCACCCTCAACAAAGCAGACTCCAACAAGCTTCAGGGTGGGTAGCCGTGTTGCTCTGAAGCAACAGAACAAAGTTGAGGTCCGGTGGCCCCTTTAACACCGACAAAGTTTAATTCTGGCCATAAACTTCCTTGTGCCCACACACTTCTTCAGATACTGATGAAGTGGGTCTGCACAGGAAAGCTTATACCCAGAATTAAACTTCGTTGGTCTTAAAAGGTGCCACTGGGCCAGCTCATACATCATTGTCTTAGCTCAGGAAGAAGAAGAAGAAGAAGAAGAAGAAGAAGAAGAAGAAGAAGAAGAAGAAGAAGAAGAAGAAGAAGAAGAAGAAGAAGAAGAAGAATAAGAAGAAGAAGAAGAGGAAGAGGAAGAGGAAGAGGAAGAAGAGGAGGAGGAGGAGGAGGAGGAGGAGGAGGAGGAGGAGGAGATTGGAATATCAGAGCGGCTCACAAACTCCATGCCCTTCCCCTCCCCACCACAGACACCCCATGAGGTAGGTGGGGCTGAGAGCGCTCCGACAGAAACGGCTCTTTTTCAAGAACAGCTGTGCCAGAACTACAGCTTGCCCAAGGTCATCCAGCAGCTGCAAGTGGAGGAGCAGGGAATCAACCCCGGCTCTCCCAGATTAGAGTCCGCGCACTTCACCACGACACCAAACTGGCTCCAGAGCAAACGAATACAGGCAACTGCCGAATCGCTCGCTCACAACTCTAATGTCAGTCATCTCACCAAGTAGAATTTTTGCTCACAAGACTCCGCAGCTCAGAGGGAGCATCCTGGACTCCAACTTTCTCCTCCAGTCGGCTTTATCAGCACGGCTACTCACTAGCCAGGTGAAGTGCCTCCTCACCTCTCCGGATGCAGACGAGCTCAGCCAAAAATCCGTCCAATTCAGAGCAGGCTCAGCAGCAGCAGCAGCACCCGGCCAGACACCCACTGGTGGTGGAATCCACGGGGTTCCTGTCCGGGTAGAATTCTAATTATTGGTTTCCGTACGGGGAGGGGCCCGTTGTGAGCCTCCCGCCTCTCCGAAAAGCTACTTGGAAGCTCAAGTGGTGTTTCCAAGGCCTCCCCAGTCTGGTTGGACCAGTCAGGCTCTCCGTACGCCGGCTCCTCTTCCCCCACTGAGTCACCAACACCCACCAGTCGGTTAAGGAGGGAGACGAGAGAAGGAAAAGGAGGCTGATGGGGGGTGGCGGCCACTGAACCACAAACCGTTCTATTGTGGCAGCAGCTACAGTCCTCTCCACCACGCCACGAAGGGAGGGGTTCACATCTAATCAATCAGCGAACAATAATTTACAGGTATGAATGGAGAGTGGGGGGAACGGCAGGGTTACGAAGCCGTGACCCGCCAGAAGTACGGGCTGTGCCCTTTCCCACACAGCCGTCCAAAGCCTGCCAGATAAGCAGACTTCCTGTTGCATCCGAGGCCCTCGCTGCTGCAATTTCCACCCTCTGTGTTTCTCTCTCTGTGGCGTGAGCAGACGGAGTCTGGTGTCACGGCTAGGGTTGCCAGCTCCAGGTCAGGAAATCCCTGGAGATTTGATTTCTTTTCATTTGGGGTATTTTTTGAAATTTGTGGGTGTGTGCGTGCGCGTGTGAGTGTGTGTGCACCTGGAAGTCTCTGGTGACCAGGGGTCATTTCCTGCGGGAGCTCACAGGAGCGGAGCTATGGCAGTAAGGAGCCCAGGGGGCGGGCACATGCAACAAGCCCCACCCCCTGCTCCCAGCAGCCCTCAGTCGGGCGGGCCACGAAGAGCAAGAAGCAGCCAGGTAAGTTGCAGAGCTTACCCCGGCCTGCCTTCAGGTACAAGCTCTCCCTCCTCTGTGAGGGCAGATCTGCGCATGTCTCCCCCCATAGCTAGCAATCCAAAACAGTCCAGTGGCACCTTTAAGACCAAGGTTTACTCAGGTACAAGCTCTCCCTCCTCTGTGAGGACAGATCTGCATGTTCCCGTCCCCCCCAATAGCTAGCACTCCAAAACAGTCCAGTGGAGCCTGAGCGGTGGGTGTTGCCTTCTGACACACTTCCGGTGATGTAAGGGGGTGTGGCATATGCAAATGAGTTATGCTAATGAGTTATGCTAATGAGCTCCTGCACCTCTTTTTCTACAAAATGACCCCTGCTGGTGACTGACTCCTACTGGGGGCCTGGAGGATATCCAGAGAGGTGGCTGAATCAAGCCTGCCCCCGCCTCCCGACTGCTGGTATTCCTTGGAGGTCTCCCATCCAAGGACTTGCCAGAGTCGACCCTGCTTAGCTTCTGAGATCTGATGAGATCGGGCTTGCCTGGGCTATCCAGGGCAGGGCAGGAAATTCCTGGAGATTTTTGTTTGAAGTTTATTTTTTTATACATTTCCCAATAATAAAGAGAATTCAGTAATAATACATGTAAGAAATTTCAGGAAATCAATAGTACGTCAACAGTGCAGTTACACTGACAAAAACTGTATAGTTGTTTTGATAACCCTAATAAACAGCACAACAAGTGTTGTGATACTATCTAAGTAGGTGTAGAGAAAACCCGAGCGAGAAGATAACTGTGCATAATTAAACTGAATAAAACGTAGCAGTCTCACAACTAGACATGTGGATTAAATGTTACAATATTGATTATCAGGGGTCATTTCGTAGAAAAAGAGGTGCAGGAGCTCATTAGCATAACACATTTGCATATGCCACACACCGTGACATCACCGGAAGTGTGTCAGAAGGCAACACCCACCGCTCAGGCTCCACTGGACTGTTTTGGATTGCTAGCTATTGGTGTGGGGGGGACGGGGACGTGCCGATCTGTCCTCGCAGAGGAGGGAGAGCTTGTACCTGAATAAAACTTGGTCTTAAAGGCTCCACTGGCCTGTTTTCGACTGGGGGGGAGCTCTGCAACTTACCTGGCTGCTTCTTGCTCTGACTGAGGGCTGCTGGGAGCAGGGGGTGGGGCTTGCTGCATGTCCCCGCCCCCTGGGCTCTTTATTGCCGGAGCTCCGCTCCTGTGCGCTCCTGCAGGAAATGACCCCTGTTGATTATTGATAAAGTAAAGTTAGATATGTAGGTTTGTGAGGCTGGAGGTCCGTTGCAGAGATAAATTCCATAAAAGGGAACCGTTTCCCTACGAAACTGGAAGGTTTAGGGTAGATTTCCAAAGCCCTGGAGATCTGAAGGTGAGGTCTACGGAGCAGTCGAAAAGAGCAAGGGTCCAGGAGCGCCTTAAAGACTAACAACATTTGTAGCAGCGCTTTCGTGAGTCACGGCACACTGTATCTGAAGAAGTGAGCAGAGACTCACGACAGCTCCTCCCCTGCCACCAATGTTGTGAGTCTTTAAGGTGCTCCTGGACTCTTGTTCTTTTCGACTGCTACAGACAGACTAACACGGCTCCCCCATCTAGGTCCAAGGAGGACAGGGTTGAGGGAGAGGAGAGACCTCAGCAGTGATCGTGTATGGTTGCCACGTCACCCTTGGCCATTGGTGGGGGGTTGCCTGCTCAAGGTTGGGAAACTCCTGGAGATTTGGGGGTGCAGCCTGGGTAGGGCAGGAACTCCATTTCCTCCGGTGAACTTATCTCTGTAGTCTGGAGATGAGCTGTAATTCCGGGGGATCCCCAGGTCCCTCCTGGAGGGTAGCATCCCTGTCATCTTAGGATGCATTCACAGAAGCCTTGTGTCCAGATCACGGGAGGCGGTCGTTCCGCTCTGTTCTGCGATGGTCAGGCCTCACCTGGAGTCCTGTGTCCAGTTTGGGGCACCACATTTGAGGAAGGATGTGGACAAGCTCGAGCGTGTCCAGAAGAGGGCAACCAGGGTGGCGAGAGGGATGGAATCCAAGTCTTGCGAGGAAAGGCTGAAAGAGTTGGGGAAGAGGAAGTGGTGGCGGCTACAAGCATGGACGGCTTCAAAAGGGAATTAGATAAGCATATGGAGCAGAGGTCCATCAGTGGCTATTAGCCACAAGCAGTGTTCCCTCTAAGCTGAGCTAGTGTGAGCTAGCTCACAGTTTCTTAGCCTCCGGCTCACACATTTTTGTCTTCGTTCAGGAAGGATGGCTCCAGAGCAAACTAGTTTATGCAGTAGCCAAATCGCTCGCTCACAACTTTGATGCCAGCAGCTCACAAAGTAGGATTTTTGCTCACCAGACTCCACAGCTTAGAGGGAACATTGGCCACAAGGTATAGATAGGGACTCTGGGGCAAGTGATGCTCTGTCATCTTGGTGCTTGGGGGGGGGGGGCCAACAGTGGGAGGGCTTCTAATGTCCTGGCCCCACTGGTGGACCTCCTGATGGCACCTGGTATTTCTGGCCACTGTGTGATACAGAGTGTTGGAATGATTTGGCCTGATTCAACATTGGCATCTCTTAAGTTCTTATGTTCTTATGTTTAGTCTGGGAAAGAGAAGGCTTAGAGGGGACAGGATTGCAGTCTTCAAGTATCTAAAGGGCTGTCATGTAGAAGATGGAGCGGATCTATTCTCTTTTGCTCCGGATTGCAAGACTAGATCTAACGGGTGGAAATCAAAAGGGAGTCAGTACCGGCGAAATATCAGGAGAAACTTCCTGTCAGCGTGGTTGAGCAGTGGAACACAGACTGCCTCCGGAGGTGACAGATGCTCCTTCGTGGACGTTTTCAAGCAGAGGCTGGACGACCATCTTACGGGTATGTTGTAGTAGGGCTATTTTTCGGCCATGGTCCTGCAGAGTGCCGGGGGTTGGGCTAGATGACCTGCAAGGTCCCTTCCAGCTCTAACATTCTATGATTCTATGATTCCAAAGCAGACATTTTCTCCAGGAAAACCAATCCCTGGCGATCAGTCTAATCCTGGGAGATCTCCAGGTCCCACCTGGAAGTTGGCAGACCTCTCACAAAGCACCCCCCACCCCAAACTCGCTGGTGTCTATAAATCGTTAGTCTTCAAGGTGTCGTGTAAGATTTGCCCTAACAGAAGGTCATACCCAAAGCGCGCCAAGAATTTCATGTCTGGCGCGCCCAGCGGTTTTAAAAACACAATTCTCAGGCACCCACGGCCTCCTGCGAGCCCGAAAATTGAGTTTTCCAAATCGGCGGAAGCTCCAGACACAGGATTTGCAGGGCAGGCTCTGTTTGGCCCTAGGAAGGCCCCCTCCGCTGGGATGGACGACTGAACCAGCGACACAACGTGAGAGAGACATGCCAATCCGGTGGTCTTTTTAGCTTCGATAGCACTCCCCTGGTAAAGAGCCCGGTGGCTTTGGAATTTGTTCTGTTTTCATTCCTCGCTCTCACCCAGGAGTCTCCTTTGTTTTGACTGTGAATTTTCCACCGAAGAGTCAAGGCTAGAAACGGCTGGGTGTTGGAACACACTGGGGAGGTTCGGAGATAAGCTGCCTCTGTTAAAATTGCTGCGATGAAGGGATGGTGTGAACTGAGGCGGGAGGAGGAGGAGGAGGAGGGGACTTTGGAGTGGGGAAAAGCTCAAGGAGAGGAGAAAGAATTTGGGGTGACTGTGTTCTTCTGTTTTGTACATCTGCTGAAATTCCTGTAAATAAATGGTTTTGACATGCCTCTCTTGAACTCAATAAATTTAGGTCGAAACAGATGCACACCCAGGAATGGTTTCCCTTTATCCTAGAAAGATAGAAGAAGAAGAAGAAGAAGAAGAAGAAGAAGAAGAAGAAGAAGAAGAAGAGGAGGAGGAGGAGGAGGATTCAGTCCACTTTCAATGCAAGAAGAAGAAGAAGAAGAAGAAGAGGAAGAGGAGGAGGAGGAGGAGGAGGAGGAGATTGGATTTATACCCTGCCCTTCACTACCCAAAGGTGTCTCAGAGCGGCTTACAAACTCCTATCCCTTCCCCTCCCCAAAACAGACACCCTGTGAGGTAAAAGAAGAAGAAGAAGAGATTGGATTTATACCCCGCCCTTCACTACCCAAAAGTGTCTCAGAGCAGCTTACAAACTCCTTTCCCTTCCCCTCCCACCACAGACACCCTGTGAGGTAGAAGAAGAAGAAGAGATTGGATTTATAACCCGCCCTTCACTACCCAAAAGTGTCTCAGAGCGGCTTCCAAACTCCTCTCCCTTCCCCTCCCCACAACAGACACCCTGTGAGGTAAAAGAAGAAGGGATTGGATTTCTACCCCACCCTTCACTCGGAGTCTCAAAGCGGCTTACAAGCTCCTTCCCCTCCCCACAACAGACACCCTGTGAGGCAGGTGGGGCTGAGAGAGCTCTGACAGAAACGGCTCTCTTTCAAGAACAGCTCTGACCAGAACTACGGCTTGCCCAAGGTCATCCAGCAGGTGCAAGTGGTGGAGTGGGGGAATCAAACTCGGTTCTCCCAGATTAGAGTCCGCGCACTTAATCGCTACACCACTACACTACCTCTTTTTATGACATTGTATTTCGGTTTGTACATTGAAAACTGCCCAGGGAGCGATGCTGGCCGAAACGTGGACCGACAAATGATTCAAATAAATAGGGAAACAGTTCCACAACGGCCAGACTCCAGAGTCCATTTACAGCAAGGGAAGTCACCTGCTCTCCTGGAGTCGCGTTTGTTTTTCCGCTTGGGTGAAGATCCCAATCCCTCCCACAATTTTGGAATGAATGCACCAATTTAGACAGCAGCTTCACGACATTTTGGGACCAGTGTTCGCTCAAAGCTGAGTGAGTGTGAGCTAGCTCACAGTTTTTTGGCCTCCAGCTCACGGATTTTTGTCTTAGCTCAGGAAGGAATGGCTCCAGAGCAAACTAATTTAGGCAGTAGCCAAATCACTCACTCACAATTTTAATGCCAGGAGCTCACAAAGTAGAATTTCTGCTCACAAGACTCCACGGCTTAGAGGGAACATTGTTTGGGACATTGCTGTGTCTTTCCCAGTGAGGAGGGGGCGAGCGGCCAACTTTGGAGGATCCCGTCCCTCTCCAGGGCTGCATGTTCCCGGATCCTTCCCAACCTGGTCGGACCAGGAAGTCCCCACTAGAGCCGACTCCTCTTTGAAGCCCCTGTTTCCTCCCCTGCGGAGTCGTCAGCCCCCACACCGTGGGCTAAGGAGGGAGCCAGGGGACTTGCAGGAGAAGAGAGAACCTTGGCTATGAAGCATGAGCCCCAGCTGGGTGGGCAGGTGGCTTTGTCCAGGTTGAGCGTCTCCCGCACTCAGGGTCACGCACTTCCTGGAGGGGCCCATCCTGTCTAGGTCTGTTCCCTAGGGAGAGATTCCCAACCAGGATGTATTGCAAGTAAAGAAAGTAAGACAGCACCAAAGGACAGTGGCTTAGAGGGTCTACTACCAGGGTCTCCAACATGGTGCCCACAACAAACCCTCCCAGCACTTTTCTTGGTGCCCATCTGTTGGGATTCTTTGATTCAAGGTCGAGGGTCGTATTGCAATCACAAGAGCCACACTTAGTAAAAGAAAAAAATATCTTTACTATAAAACAAAATAAAACATGGGTAGGGTACTTTGGATAAAAGAAATAAAACAAAAGGTTACATACTTGCAGTTACTCTCAGTACTATATGCTGACAGCTACATCTTTCTATCTGTCTTGGCTTCTAGAAGAGAACTTACCTCTTTGGTTCACACAAAGGGCCATAAACCTTGTGAATACATGAATGCTAGATCAAAGCATTTCCGCAAACAAGATGTTAGTTGACCAATACAAAGGTTACAGGTCACTTCATTAGGGTAAACAACTCCCACAAACTTTCCCTCCGTTGAATACATTATGTAACGTAACATCCTGTTTGCTAACAAACAACATTTAACTCTGTAATGGCTGAAGTGTAAGCAACTTGCAATTCCAACACCATCCAGGTGGGTCTCTTGCACAGCACGGGTTCCGATTAAACATTGGAGATCTGATTGGCCATGCAGATCAATGGTTTCAGCGGCGGCTGGCACCGCAGTGCTGGTTTCCTTCTCTCACATATCTCTTTCCCGATGTGCTTTCAAATTACCCCTCTTCTCCCTTTTGCTTGGGCTTCCTCTGTGTGTGTGGCTTTGCCTGTCGGGGTGGCCATTTTGTGTTTGGCTCCTCTTCCTATGGCAGCCATTTTGTGGCTGCACCCACCGCCCTGCGTCAGAACTCCAAAGGTGCACACAGGCTTAAAAAGGTTGGGGACGCCTGTGCTAGTCCTTTGCCACACTCAGAGAAGAAGAGAAGCAATTGGATTTATATCCACCCTTCACTACCTGAAGGAGTCTCAGAGTGGCTTACAATCCCCTTCCCTTCCCCTCCCCACAACAGACCCCCTGTGAGGTAGGTGGGGCGGACAGAACTCTCTCGAGAATTGCTCCTGAGAGAACAGCTCTGGGAGAACTTGTGATGGACCCAAGGTCACACCAGCAGCTGCATGTGGAGGAGTGGGGAATCAAACCCGGTTCTCCCAGATTAGAGTCCGTGCTCCTAACCACAGCACCTAAACGGCCAGTATTGTAACGTCCTTGGTACAGACTGATGTGCGGTTTCATTTTGTCGCCATAGCTGAGGAACGGTTATTATAGAGCTGGGAGAAGAAGAGGGCCACCGAGATAACCGTGGGGTTAGAGCCCCTTTCCTATAAAGGCTGAAGAGTTTGGGATTTTTCAGGCTAGGAAAAAAAGACAGCTGTGGGGATGATAAAGTAAAGGTAAAGGCTTCCCTTGCTCGAAAGCCAGTCGAGTCCGACCCTAGGGGGCAGTGCTCATCTCCATTTCCAAGCCGAAGAGCCAGCGCTGTTCGAAGACATTTCCGTGGTCATGTGGCCAGCATGTCTAGATGCTGAGGCGAATGGAAGGAGATTGTAAACTGCTCTGAGACTCCGAGTGAAAGGTGGGGTATAAATCCAATCTCTTCTTCTTATTTCCAGAGCATTTCACAGGAAGCTGCATTCTACTGAATCAGATACAGATTTATAAAAAATATGCAGGGGAGGAAGAAAATTGACAGAGAGGACCTTTTCTTCTCCTTCAGGGAGGGCATCCAATGGAAGTAAGTCGACGAGCAATATATTGAGGACAGACAAAGGGAGATACTTCTTAATGAGGGATTAAATTGTGGCGCTTAAAACTCCCTGTCGGCGGATGTCAAAGGAGAGATTAAAAATGTGCAAATTCACTGCCAGGGGATACGGCGACGGCCAAAGGCATAGATGGCTTAAAAGGGGGTTGGACAGACTCTGGGAGGATAGATCCATCGAGGTGTTCTGGTTGATCACAAGCTAAACATGAGCCTGCAGTGCGATATTGTTGTGTATGCTGGCCGCCACCAGGGGCCAGCGTTCTACCTGAGCTTGAGCTTGAGTTCTAAGGGACAATAGGGACTAGGCTCCTAGTCCCTCCACTGGGGAACCAATGGGAACCATGGCGGGAGATTCTGCTACATCTAATAATTTTAACTTTAACTCTTCTTTCCCGGGCATAGTCGGATTTTTCCATTTACTAGCATATAAAATCCTCGCTGTCGTAATAATATGTATCATTAAATAACTTTCATTATATTTAAACTCCTCCGGAATAAAGTTCAATAAAAAACATTCGGGTATAAATGGTATTTTCCTACCTATTATTTCTTCCATCATTTCCTTTACCATTTTCCAATATTTTTTTACCTTATAGCATGTCCACCATAAATGATAAAAAGTCCCATCTTTTTGGTTACATTTCCAACATAATTTCCCAATTGTGTTATCCATTTTGTTCAATTTTATCGGAGTTATATACCATCGATAAAACATTTTAATAATATTCTCATTGAAAGAGGTTGCTCTGACCCATTTTATATTTTTTTCCCATACCTTTTCCCATTGTTCCAAAGGTATTGTATGGCCTATGTCCCTGGCCCAAGTAACCATAGATGGTTTAACCTCTTCATCCTGCATCTTCCATTCAAGCCAATAATTATATGCCCTTTTTATGAACTTCACTACGCTTCCTGTCCAGATTTTATCTAGTTCAGTTAAAGTATCATAAAATCCCTTTTTTTTATCTGTCATCCAACATGATATTAATTGTCTTTTTTCCCACCAGGTCATTTCTTTACTATCCATAATATCCTTTATATCCAAATCACCTTTTTCATCTAGAAAATCATGATATTTAAACTTTTTATACTTCTTATACAAAGATGGTTTCACAAATGCTTCAATTGGTGAGATCCATCTTGGGAGTTTCGTATAAGTTTTTTCTTTAATTACATCCCAGACCTTATAAAGTGCCCCTCTTATGGTATGTTGTTTAAAGTTACTATGCACTGAAGCCTTATTATACCATAAATATGAATGCCAACCCATTCTCAGGTCATGGCCCTCTAATTTTATAATTCTATCATCCTCCAGTGTTATCCAGTCTCGCAGCCAGATCATCGCTGCGGCTCTATAATATAGGGCCCAATCAGGTTAGACCTCCTCTTATTTTTCTTTCTTGCAAGTATTTTAGTTTAATCCGCGGTTTTTTATTTTGCCACACAAAAACTTTTATTGCTTTCTCTAATTCTTTAAAAAAGAGTTGATTCCTC
>NW_015165871.1:223549-223752 GCF_001447785.1 Gekko japonicus | reverse complement strand
ACGCCCCGTGGTCCCGGCTGCACATTGATTTTGCCGGACCTTTCCATGGACTGCTGTTCCTGGTGACGGTGGATTCCCACTCCAAGTGGCTGGAGGTGAGCCCCGTCTCCACAACTTCGGCAAAGGCGACCATCCGAGCCCTCCGGAAGATCTTCGCCACCCACGGCCTGCCCGACACGATCGTATCAGACAACGGGACGGCG
>NW_015165871.1:223222-223479 GCF_001447785.1 Gekko japonicus | reverse complement strand
GCGACCAACGGCCAAGCAGAGCGAATGGTGCGGACAACGAAGGAAGCGCTGAGCCGCTTAACAGAGGGAGACTGGGAGCGGAGGATCGCGCAGTTCCTCCTGGCACACCGCACCACGCCCAACCCGATGAGCGGCCGATGCCCAGCTGAACTCCTCATGGGAAGGAGACCGCGAACCCTGCTAGACCGCCTGCACCCTGATCGAGCTCCAGAATTGCGGAACACGCCAGAGCTGCGGGAAGCGCCGCGAGGGTTTTT
>NW_015165871.1:220493-223178 GCF_001447785.1 Gekko japonicus | reverse complement strand
GCTACCGGGCCGCATCATTCGCCCCCTCGGAGCAGTGATGTATGAGTTGTCTACCGAGTGCAGCCAGATACTGCGGAGGCACATAGATCAGCTCCGTCGGCGCATGCTTCCGGAACACGGCAACACGCAGGACCGGGAACTACAGCCCGCCAGGGAAAGTGACGAACAGGCACCCGCAGCTCCAGAGACTACCCCAGAAGCGTCCGAACTATGGGGGGAGGGATGTTGTGTATGCTGGCCGCCACCGGGGGCCAGCGTTCTACCTGAGCTTGAGCTTGAGTTCTAAGGGACAATAGGGACTAGGCTCCTAGTCCCTCCACTGGGGAACCAATGGGCACCATGGCGGGGGATTCAAACCCACCAATGGTGACCAGGGGTGTGTCCCCAGGTGTGTATATAGTTGGCCTGCCGGCCGTTTGTCTGCATGTTCAGTCTGTACTAATAAAGTGTGCTATGCACCACGTCGTAGTATGTCGTTCCTCCATGCGGCTACCCACTACACAATAGATATGACTGCGAAGAAAGCTAAAGCAATCTTGGGATGCATTAACAGAAGCTTTGTGTCCAGATCACGGGAGGTGATAGTCCCACTCTATTCTGCCATGGTCAGGCCTCACCTGGAGTCCTGTGTCCAGTTTTGGGCACCACATTTTAGGAAGGATGTGGACAAACTCGAGCGTATCCAGAAGAGGGCAACCAGGATGGCGAGAGGGCTGGAATCCAAGTCTTATGAGGAAAGGCTGAAAGAGTTGGGTCTGTTTAGGCTGGGAAAGAGAAGGCTTAGAGGGGTGAAAGAGTTGGGTGTGTTTAGGCTGGGAAAGAGAAGGCTTAGAGGGGACATGATTGCAGTCTTCATGTATTTGAAGGGCTGTCGTGTACAAGATGGAGCGGATCTATTCTCTCTTGCTCCGGATTGCAAGACTAGGTCTAATGAGTGGAAATTACAGTGAGTCGTTACCGGCTAAACATCAGGATAAACTTCCTAACTGTAAGAGTGGTTGAGCAGTGGAACAGTCTGCCTCGGGAGGTGGTGGAGGCTCCTTCACTGGATGTTCTCAAGCGGAGGCTGGACAACCTTCTTTCGGGTATGTTGTAGGGCTATCTTTTGGCTCTGCTCCTGCAGAGTGCAGGGGGTTGGACTAGGTGACCTGCAAGGTCCCTTCCAACTCTAACATTCTATGATTCTATGATAAGGAGATGGTAAGTCACTCTGAGACTCCTTTGGGTAGTTTTCAAGCGGAGGCTGGACGACCATCTTTTGGGTATGTTGTGGGGGTATCTTTCGGCTATGCTCCTGCAGAGTGCAGGGGGCTGGACTAGATGACCTGCGAGGTCCCTTCCAACTCTAACATTCTATGATTCCATGATTCTATGACTACCAGTCACGGTGAAAGGGTCACCAGCTCCGGATTGCGGAATTCCTGGAGATCTGGAGGTGGTGTCCAGGGAAGGTGTTCCCTGAAGGTTAGCTCTGTCAACAATGGGGATGCCAACTCCGGGTTGGGAAATTCCTGCAGATTTGGGGGTTGGAACCCAAAGAGGGTCGGATTGGGGAAAGGGAGGGAACTCCATGGGGTATAACACCATGGAGTCCATCCTCCAAAGCAGCCCTTCTCTCCAGGGGAACTGAGCCCTGTAGTCTGGAGATTGGTCGTCTTTCCAGGAGAACTCCAGGAGACTGGCATCCTGGTTTATTGATCGGTGTCGCTGGACGCCAGTTTGGGACACTGCTGGCACTCCCCTTCAGCTGGCCTTTCTGCCTTCCTGTACCCAAGCCAAACCCTATCGTCTCCCTTCCTCAAGACCTTCACGCCAGCCCTGCGTCTCTCTCTGCCATGGCTCAGTGGTACCAGAAACTCGAGCTGCAGTGTTAGAAGAGTCAAATAACGAATATATACACTGCAAAAACCTTATTTGTAAGTTAAAGTGTTCTATATGTTCCATCTTATAAAGTGTATTGTGTATTATTCATAATATTCTAAAACAGGTATATATTCATTACATGCAATGTCTGTCTATGATTGTCAGCTGCTTAATGGGCCTTTTGTAGGACCAGCAGGGACAGAAAGGGCAAAAAACTGAACCGGAACACTAAAATTCAGAACCTAACAAAGGTTAGTAAAATGCGAAAAAGAGGGCCAATATTAAAAACTAAATGTAAAAGATATATAGAAAAAGCTACATGTATTTATTACATGTACATGGGAGGGCTTCTAATGTCCTGGTCCCACTGCTGGACCTCCTGAGGGCCCCTGGTATTTCTGGCCACTGTGTGACACAGAGTGTTGGGCTGGATGGGCCTTTGGCCTGATCCAACATTGGCGTCTCTTATGTACTTATGTTCTTATGTTCTTAAGTATTATTAAGTACAAATTATTAAGTATATTATTAAGTACAAATTTAAAACATATATAAGGGCCCATTCACATCAAATATATAAATGACATAGCAATACACACGGGCTTTAAAAAAAGCCCGTGTGTATTGCTATGTCATTTATATATTTGATGTGAATGGGCCCTTATATATGTTTTAAATTTGTACTTAATAATATACTTAATAATTTGTACTTAATAATACTTAAGAACATAAGAACATAAGTACATAAGAGACGCCAATGTTGGATCAGGCCAAAGGCCCATCCAGCCCAACACTCTGTGTCACACAGTGGCCAGAAATACCAGG
>NW_015165871.1:213035-220258 GCF_001447785.1 Gekko japonicus | reverse complement strand
GGGGTTGATTGTGTAAAAAGGATGTAAATTGACTGGTAGCTATTAGACTGTACAAACTGATTATTCTTGTTGATATTGCATGTAATGAATACATACCTGTTTTGGAATATTATGAATAATACACAATGCACTGTATAAGATGGAACCTATAGAACACTTTAACTTACAAATAAGGATTTTGCAGTGTATGTATTTGTTGTGTGGCTCAGTGGCAGAGCATCTGCTTGGCATGCAGAAGGTTGGCAATAAATGATGTGAAAGACCTCAGCTTGAGACCCTGGAGAGCCACTGCCAGTCTAAGTAGACAGTACTGACAATGATGATGATGATGATGATGATGATGATGATGATGATGAAGAAGAAGAAGAAGAAGAAGAAGAGGAGGAGGAAGAGGAGGAGGAGGAGGAGGAGGAGGAGGAGACTGGAGACTGGAGACCCGAAGGAGTCTCAGAGCGACTAACCATCTCCTTTCCCTTTCCCTCCCCACAACAGACACCCTGTGTGAGGTAGGCGGGCCTGAGAGAGCTCTTTTGAGGACTGCTCCTGAGAGAATAGCTCTGAGAGGACTTGTGACTGGCCCGAGGTCACACCAGCAGCTGCATGTGGAGGAGTGGGGGATCAAACGGGTGGACCAAGGGTCTGATTCAGCAGAGCGCAGCTTCCTGTGTTCATGCCTCCTCCGGAGCAAACAAGCCAGTCTCGCTCGCCCAGCCTCTCTCTCGATGCGGCCGCCTTCAACTATCCGGTCACCCTGACCTTCTTCAAGGCTCCCGACGAGCGTCAGGACTGGCACTGAAGGGCTTTCTGAAGGGCCTTTCCTGCACAGCCGCTGCAGAATCTCTCTGCTGACTCGCAGGAGAATCCCAGGCCCTGAGCTTCCCCCAGCTGCTGGCCAAAGTGCCTTGCTGGACATCAAGGATTTCAAGGCCTCCAGCTACTTTGCATCCCCGACCACCGCAGCGGGGAAGAAAAAGAAGAGGAGGAGGAGAGGAGGAGGAGATTGGATTTTCATCCTGCTCTTCACTACCCAAAGGAGTCTCAGAGCGTCTTACAAACTCCTTTCCCCTCCCCACCACAGACACCCTGTGAGGTGGGTGGGGCTGAGAGAGCTCTGAGAGAACTGCCCCTGAGAGAACAGCTCTGAAAGAACTTGTGACTGACCCAAGGTCACACCAGCAGCTGCATGTGAAGGAGTGGGGAATCAAACTTGGTTCTACCAGATTACAGTCCGCGCACCAAACCACTGGCTCTCAAGAAGAAGGGAAAGGAGTTTGTAAGTTGCTCTGAGACTTCCTTGGGTAGTGAAGGGCAGGGTATAAATCCAATCTCCTCCTCCTCCTCTTCTTCTTCTTCCTCCTCCTCCTCCTCTTCTTCTTCCTCCTCCTCCTCCTCTTCTTCCTCCTCCTCCTCTTCTTCCTCCTCCTCCTCTTCCTCCTCCTCCTCCCTCCTCCTCCTCTTCTTCTTCTTCCTCCTCCTCCTCTTCTTCTTCCTCCTCCTCTTCTTCCTCCTCCTCCTCTTCTTCTTCCTCCTCCTCCTCCTCCTCTTCTTCTTCCTCCTCCTCCTCTTCTTCCTCCTCCTCCTCCTCTTCCTCCTCCTCCTCCTCCTCCTCCTCTTCTTCTTCTTCTTCATGGGCTACGTGGACAGAGCTTCTCTAACGGACGCACCAAAGGACTAGAATTCGGGCCTTTTGGCTCCTCGGCTTTGCGTATTCCCATATTCCAGAGCACATGTGCTTTTATGCACAGGTGTTTGAAGATGAATAACATATGCCTGTTACCTGTGTAATTCAGACCTTTAATTAAGAAAATGTTTATTGACTATTAGAACCTAAAGCACCCGTCTTTGATCCCCTCGCCCGTAAAACAGGAGAATGGTGGGAACTCTCTGCGAAAGAGTCGGCTCCCGTCTGACTCATTCCAGTCTGTCCCATTGTTTCTGAGCTATAAAACCAGCAGGTGCCCCAGATGAATATAATTTATCCTACAGGGTTTGGCACACAGGCAAAGTTTGTTTTCGAGTCGAGTCACTCCTTTTGCCCTACAAGGGAGGAAGAACACAGGAGTCAGTCACAACGGGTCCAGTGGCCCAAAAGTGATTTGAATTTACACCTGAACAGAGACTTCTCATGTGCATGCACAAAGCTCTCTTCTACTGAATCAGACCCCCTCCTTGGTCCATCGAGGTCAGTATTGTCTACTCAGACTGGCAGCGGCTCTCCAGGCAGGCCTGTTGCCAGGATTTTCTTGTGAGGCACCTGAGAGCATTGTTCCCTCTAAGCTGAGTGAGTGTGAGCCAGCTCACAGATTTTTAGCCTGCAGCTCACAGATTTTTGTCTGAGCTCAGGAAGGAGGGCTCCAGAGCAAACTCATTTATGCAGGAGCCAAATTGCTGGCTCACAACTTCAAGGTCAGTAGCTCACAAAGTGGAATTTTTGCTCACAAGACTCCACAGCATAGAGGGAACATTGCCTGAGAGCCAGTTTGGTGTCATAGAATCATAGAATGTTAGAGTTGGAAGGGACCTTGCAGGTTATCTAGTCCAACCCCCTGCACTCTGCAGGAGCAGAGCCGAACAGAGATTTCTAGTGGTTAAGTCTCATGGTTAAGTGCGCGGACTCTGATCTGGGAGAACCGGCTTGATTCCCCACTCCTCCACTTGCAGCTGCTGGATGACCTTGGGCAAGCCATAGTTCTCTCAGAGCTGTCCTTGAAAGGGCAGTTCTGTCAAGAGCTCTCTCAGCCCTGCCTACCTCACAGGGTGTCTGTAGTGGGGAGGGGAAGGGAAAGGAGTTTGTAAGCCGCTCTGAGACTCTGAGTAAAGGGCGGGGTAGAAATCCAATCTCTTCCTCCTCCTCCTCCTTCATAAATAAATAATAAAGACACATCATTTATCATTCAAAAATGTTTGAGGTTTATTTCAAAAATGCCAACCACTACTGATCTTGTGGTCTGTCACATAAAAATGTTCCTGGTTGATCAGAAAGATTGGAAAAAGTGTGGAGAAAGTGCAGAAAAAGTGCAGAAAAGGGCAACTAGAATGATAAAAGGGTTGGAACACTTTCCCTGTGAAGAAAGGTTAAGGCGCTTGGGGCTCTTTAGCTTGGAGAAACAACGCTGAGGGGTGACATGATCGAGATTTATAAGCTTATGAATGGGATAGAGCAGGTAGAGAAAGAAGTCCTTTTCTCCCTTTCTCACAATACAAGAACTCGTGGGCACTCCATGAAACTGCTGAGCAGTCGGGTTAAAATGGATAAAAGGAAGTCCTTCTTCACCCAAAGAGGGATTAACCCATGGAATTCACTGCCACAGGAGGTGGTGGCGGTTACAAGTATTAGACAGATTGAAGAGGGAATTGAATAAAATAAACATATGGAGCAGAGGTCCATCAGTGGCTCTTAGCCACAAGGTATAGATAGGGACTCTCAGTCTGGGGCAAGGGATGTTCTGTATTCTTGGTGTTTGGGGGGGGGCAACAGTGGGAGGGCTTCTGGTGTCCTGGCCCCGCTGCTGGACCTCCTGACGGCACCTGGTCTTTTTGGCCCCTGTGTGACATAGAAGAGTGCAGGACTGGAGGGGCCACTGGCCTGATCCAACACTGGCTTCTCTTACGTTCTTTTAAGAGGGAATTGGACTGCAGCAGTGGTCCATCAGGGGCTATTAACCACAAGACATAGAAAGGAACTCTCGATCTGGGGCAAGTGATGCTCTGTCTTCTTGGTGCTTGGGGGGAGGGCAACAGTGGGAGGGCTTCTAGCGTCCTAGGTAGATAAGCATAAGGAGCAGAGGTCCATCAGGGGCTATTAGCCACAAGGTATAGATAGGGGCTCTGGGGCAAGGGATGCTCTCTCTTCTTGGTGCTTGGGGGGGGTCAATAGTGGGAGGGCTTCTGGTGTCCTGGCCCCACTGCTGGACCTCCTGAGGGCACCTGGTATTTCTGGCCACTGTGTGACACAGAGTGTTGGACTGGATGGGCCACTGGCCTCCTCCAACATTGGGTTCTCTTATGTTCTCATGCCCCCTAGAGGTGGCTTTGTGGAACAAGGAGGCCTTGCTCTGCACCTCCCAGCGACTGCCACTCCCGCAGGCATCTGTTCCAGCAGCCCAAAGCTGCCCTTCCAGCACCTCCCGCCCTCCAAATATCTTCTGGGCGTGACTTCTTGGTAAGCCCGCGAGGTCCCTGTTCAGTTAGGAAACCGAGGCTTCGCGAAAAACGAGTCCAACCGACACAATTCCCCGCATTGTGAAACAGGCAGCAGAATCTCTGTGGCTAATCCCATTCGTGCCGGAGCCGCAACTGGGCGTGCGTGTGCGTGAGAACGGGGCCAGTCTTTGCTAAGCGGATCGGTTGCCCAATGGGGCGAGCAGAGCCGTTGGCTGGCTGTAAAATGATTTCAACCCACACTCTCAGCAAAAGAAGCTCTCAAGGCCAAGGGGGGAAGAAGAAGAAGAGAGAAGAGACTGGATTCGTACCCCACCCTTCACTACCCGAAGGAGTCTCCGAGCGGCTTATGATCCTCTTCCCCGCAAGAGACACCCTGTGAGGGAGGTGGGGTGGAGAGAGCTCTCTCGAGGACTGCCCTTGAGAGAACAGCTCTGAGAGAACTTGTGACTGACCCAAGGTCACACCAGCAGCTGCATGTGGAGAAGTGGGGAATCAAACCTGCCCTTCACTACCCGGAGGAGTCTCAGAGCGGCTTACAAACTCCTTTCCCTCCCCCTCCCCACAACAGACACCCTGTGAGGTAGGTGGGGCTGAGGGAGCTCTCTCGAGGACTGCCCTTGAGAGAACAACTCTGAGAGAACTTGTGACTGACCCAAGGTCACACCAGCAGCTGCATGTGGAGGAGGAGTAGGGAATCAAACCCGGTTCTCCCAATTATACCCTGCCCTTCACTACCCGAAGGAGTCTCAGAGCGGCTTACGATCCCCTTCCCCTTCCCCTCCCCAGAACAGACACCCTGTGAGGTAGAAGAAGAAGAAGAGAAGAGATTGGATTTGTACCCCGCCCTTCACTACCCAAAGGAGTCTCAGAGCGGCTTACGATTCCCTTCCCCTTCCCTTCCCCGCAACAGACACCCTGTGAGGTAGGTGGGGCTGAGGGAGCTTTTTCGAGGACTGCCCTTGAGAGAACAGCTCCGAGAGAACTTGTGACTGACCCAAGGTCACACCAGCAGCTGCATGTGGAGGTGTGGGGAATCAAACCCTGTTCTCCCAGTTATACCTCGCCCTTCACTACCCGAAGGAGTCTCAGAGTGGCTTACGATCTCCTTTCCCTTCCCCTCCCCACAACAGACACCCTGTGATGTAGGTGGGGCTCAGAGGGCTCTTTCGAGGACTGCCCTTGAGAGAACAGCTCTGAGAGGAGGAGGAGGAGGAGGAGGAGGAGACTGGACTTATACCCCACCCTTCGGTACCCGAAGGAGTCTCAGAGTGGCTTACAATCTCCTTTCCCTTCCCCTCCCAGAGTGCAGGGGGCTGGACTAGATGACCTGCAAGGTCCCTTCCAACTCTAACATTCTTTGATTCTATGGTCCTCTTTCGATTAGGCTTCTCTCTCTCTTCTCTCGGCTGCAAGCTGAATGTGAACTGGATCTGCTTGAATAAATGTAAGTTTACCTTTCTTGTAATATCCTTCTTGGGAGATTTATTTACTCAGTATCAGGCTTCTATTTCTGGGCAAACTCTGCTTTATTAACCAAATATCCCAATAAAACCACCTCTGCTTCTCCGCAACCACTACCAGCAGTAGCTAATAACTGCATTCAAGAATCCAGAGGATGAGAAGAACATCACAGTAAGAAAACTGAAATCCCTGTGGGAAACCTCCGAAAAGCATCAGAAAACAGGATTAGGCCACAGGATATCCATCACACCTTTACCCCTCCCTTTCTCCCAGGAGCTCCGGGCAGATTACGTGGGTCTCCCCTCCCTATTTTATCCACATAACAATCTTGCGAGGTAGACTAGACTGAGAGAGAGTGTTTAACCCGAGGTGACCCAGCAAGCTTCCATGACAGAGTGGGGATTCGAACTTGGGTCTCTCCGATCCTGTGCTTCAGACGGGGTTTCTTCAGTGGCTGTCTTTAAGCACCTGGCTGACAGGCAGTTTACAGCCATGGGTGATTAGATTTCTCAGCTCATAGAATTATCGAGGAGATTCTGAAAGGATGCCTCCTCCCTGTCAATGTATTTATCACCAGCCCATGATGTGTTAGAGCAGGCCATCCTGCAAAACTGGTTGCTCCTAGACTCAGTATGGTCTGGGAATTATATTTCTGTCCCACGGCTTTTCTGCATTCTTATTATCACCACTTGCAAATCCCTGCTTCTGGGAGGGGGTGTGTGTTCCTGTTCTACACACATCTTGCTCCCTCTAGTGGTCGATTCAATATTACATGGGCTTATTTCCAGTATATCTTATTGCTGGACATAAAACAGTGCACTATCGAATCAACCTCTAAAAGAAGATGAAAAAGAGGAGGAGGAGGAGGAGATTGGATTTGTACCCCACCGAAGGAGTCTCAGAGCGGCTTACAAACTCCTTTCCCTTCCCCTCCCCTCCCCACAACAGGCACCCTGTGAGGGAGGTGGGGCTGAGAGAGCTCTGGACAGAAACAGCTCTTTTTCAAGAACAGCTCTTATCAGAACTACGGCTTGCCCATGGTCATCCAGCAGGTGCGAGTGGAGGAGTGGGGAATCAAACCCGGTTCTCCCAGATCAGAGTCCACACATCCTGGCGACGGCGGTGCAACGCCTGTTGCCGTCCCCTACGGCAGAGCTCCTGTAAAGAATGACGATCCCCCGCCGCGATTCAACGAGACTTGGCAGCCCTAAGCCCCCCCCCGAGACCCCCGGCCCAAAACAGTCCAGTGGGACCTTTAAGACCAAGTTTTATTCAGGTACAAGCTCTCCCTCCTCTGCGAGGACAGATCTGTATGTCGCCCCCACCCCATAGCTGACAATCCAAAACAGTCCAGTGGAGATTGAGTGGTGGGTGTTGCCTTCTGACACACTTCCGGTGATATCAGGGGGGTGGGGCATATGCAAATGAGTTATGCTAATGAGCTCCTGCATCTCTTTTTCTACAAAATGACCCCTGAGTGTAACCTTTCCAGTGTGCAAAAGAGGCTCCCTCTTTCCGGTTGAGTAAATACAGCGTGTAAGTTCAGACACCAGACTAATGTTCCATGGGGGGGGGGGGGGGGAGGTGTTTGTGTTTTT
>NW_015165871.1:192364-212901 GCF_001447785.1 Gekko japonicus | reverse complement strand
GGGGGGACATGATATGCAAAATGAATGCAGTCTATGTGCCCTCTTGTGGCCTATACTGGTAAGGCAACAGAATCTGTTTCAGCAAACAGACAGGCATCCTCATGTCCCACTTCCAGAGTTATTTCTCCCACAGAAGTTCTCACTCATAAACAAGTGCAGGTGTAAACCAGCATAATTTGCAATCCTTTAAAGAGGACAGGGGTTCATGCATTCCTCTGTGTGAGAGAAGGTATCCGTCTCTGGTGAGAATAATTAGCTGTTTCTGGTGAGAATAATTAGCTGTTTCGACAAGCGGCCAGGACCCAGCGAGTTCCGAAACGCATTTTTTTAAAGGACTCAGAACCAAGGCTCCCTCTAAGCTATGGAGTCCTGTGAGCAAAAATTCTACTTTGTGAGCTACTGCCATTAAAGCTGTGAGCGAGTGATTTGGCTACTGCATAAATTAGTTTGCTCCGGAGCCCTCCGTCATGAGCTGAGACAAAAAGGTGTGAGCCGGAGGCTAAAAAACTATGAGCTAGCTCACACTTAACTCAGCTTAGAGGGAACACTGCTCCAAACTATTCATCTCTACCTGGTCTGTCTATACCTCATCCTCAAAAGAAATACTGCTGCTAAACAGAAGCCCGGCTAGCTATTATGGCTTAGTGCCGTCGATTGACCGACTCTGTCTGAATTTGCTTCTCCTCCTTCAAAGCTATTCGGCACGAGCTTCAGATGGATGGCTGCGTTCTTTTGTAGCAGCAAAACAGGAGTCCGGTGGCACTTCCCAGACTAACCCATGGAGCGTTCAGAATGTTTGAAAGAGGTGGTGGTGGGAGGATCCCATCAAATTTCAACCATTAAGTTATGGGTGACCCCATAGGCAGACCTGTAGCCAGGATTTGGTGCCTCGTGGGGCAACATTTTTTTCCTGGTGAGGCTGCCCTTATTTGCCATAATGAAGAGGGGTGGAGCCAGTTTGGTGTCGTGGTTAAGCGCGCGGACTCTAATCTAAAAGAACCGGGTTTGATTCCCCATTCCTTCACTTGCAGCTGCTGGATGACCTTGGGCAGGCCATTCTCTCAAGGACAGTTCTGGAAAGAGCTCTCTCAGCTCCACCTACCTCACAGGGTGTCTGTTGTGGGGAGGGGAAGGGAAAGGCGTTTGTAAGCCGCTCTGAGACTCCTTTGGGTAGTGAAGGGCAGGGTATAAATCCAATCTCCTTTTCTTCTTCTCCTCTAATCTGGGAGAACCGGCTTTGATTCCCCACTCCTCTACATGCAGTTGCTGGTGTGACCTTGGGTCAGTCACAAGTTCTCTCAGAGCTGTTCTCTCAGGGGCAGTCCTCGAAAGAGCTCTCTCAGCCCCACCTGCCTCACAGGGTGTTTGTTGTGGGGAGGGGAAGGGAAAGGAGTTTGTAATCCGCTCTGAGACTCCTTTGGGTAGTGAAAGGCAGGGTATTAATCCAATCTCCTTTTCTTCTCCTTCTCCTTCTCCTCCTCCTCCTCCAATCTGGGAGAACCGGTTTTGATTCCCCACTCCTCTACATGCAGTTGCTGGTGTGACCTTGGGTCAGTCACAAGTTCTCTCAGAGCTGTTCTCTCAGGGGCAGTCCTCGAAAGAGCTCTCTCAACCCCACCTACCTCACAGAGTGTCTGTTGTGGGGAGGGGAAGGAGATTGTAGGCCGCTCTGAGACTCCTTTGGGTAGTGAAGGGCTGGGTATAACTCCAATCTCTTCTTCTTCTCCTCTAATCTGAGAGAACCGGGTTTGATTCCCCACTCCTCCACATGCAGTTGCTGGTGTGACCCTGGGTCAGTCACAAGTTCTCTCAGAGCTGTTCTCTCAGGGGCAGTCCTCGAAAGAGCTCTCTCAGCCACCACCTACCTTACAGGGTGTCTGTTGTGGGGAGGGGAAGGGAAAGGAGATTGTCAGCTGCTCTGAGACTCCTTTGGGTAGTGAAGGGTGGGGTATCAATCCCATCTCCTTTTCTTCTCTTCCTCCTCCTCCTCCTCTAATCTGGGAGAACCGGGTTTCATTCCATACTCCTCCACATGCAGTTGCTGGTGTGACCTTGGGTCAGTCACAAGTTCTCTCAGAGCTGTTCTCTCAGGGGCAGTCCTCGAAAGAGCTCTCTCAGCCCCGCCTACCTCACAGGGTGTCTGTTGTGGGGAGGGGAAGGGAAAGGAGATGATAAGCTGCTCTGAGACTCCTTCGGGTAGAGACGGGCGGGGTAGAAATCCAATCTCGTCGTCTTCTCTTCTCTCCCCTTGAAAAGTACTGAGACTGACGAGTTATTACAGCTCTCATACTTTTATTAGTGCAGAACAAGACGAAAGTAGCCGGCCTGAAAACCCCACACCCAAAACACACCCCACTCTAGTGATTGGTTATTTACAGTGGCCAAGAGTTCCATGGGCTCTCAGCCCACAGCCTAGCTCACCGATTGGTGCGGCTAGGATCCGCTTAGTCCACTGTGTTCTGGAGCGAAGCTCGGACGTTTCTCCTGACCGCGTGGAGCCCTTACCACGCACGTGGTGTGAGATGGATACATTACACTCCTCCTGCAAGATTTAAAGGGTCCTTCAGGGGATCAGTGGGTGAGCACGTGGCCTTTATAGATCCAATCTCCTCCTCCTCCTCTTCTCTTCTTCTTCAAAGTCGTCTAACTTCCTGGCCATTAGGTAAAGAGTTTCCCTTGCTCGAAAGCCACTCGGATCCGACCCTAGGGATGCGGTGCTCATCTCCGTTTCCAGGCCGAAGAGCCAGCGCTGTCCGGAGACCTTTCCGTGGTCATGTGGCTGGCATGACTAGACGCCGAGGCGCACGGAAGGCTGTTATTTTGTTGTTCAGTCGAGTCCGACTCTTCACGACCCCATGAACCAGATCACACCAGGCCTTCCTGTCTTCCGCCGTCCTCTGACGTTTGGTCAACTTCATGTCTGCGTCATCGATGACACTGTCTAACCATCTCATCCTTTGCCGTCCCCGTCTTCTTTGACCTTCAGTCTTTCCCAGCATCAGGGTCTTCTCCAGTGAGTGCTCCCTTCTCATTGGGTGGCCAAAGTAGTTGAGCTTCAGTTTCATTATCTGGCCTTCCAGGGAACAGTCAGGGTTGATTTCTTTGAGGATTGACTGATTTGATCTTCTTGCAGTCCAAGGGGCTCTCAAGAGTCTTCTCCAGCACCATAGTTCAAAAGAATCTATTCTTCGGCGCTCGGCCTTCCTTATAGTCCAACTCTCGCAGCCATACAGGACTACTGGGAATACCATTGCTTTTGTTGGCAGGGTGATGTCTCTACTTTTCATCATGCTGTTTAGGTTCGCCATCGCTTTCCTCCCAAGAGCAGGGGTCTTTTAATTTCATGGCTGCTGTCACTGTCTGCGGTGATCTGGGATCCCAGGAACGTGAAGTCTGTCACTACTTCCACGACTTCCCCTTCTATTTGCCAAGGAGTGATGGGGCCGGATGCCATGATAAGAACATAAGAACATAAGAGACGCCAATGTTGGATCAGGCCAAAGGCCCATCCCGTCCAACACTCTGTGTCACACAGTGGCCAGAAATACCAGGTGCCCTCAGGAGGTCCAGCAGTGGGGCCAGAACATTAGAAGCCCTCCCACTGTTGAAACCCCCCCAAGCACCAAGAAGACAGAGCATCACTTGCCCCAGAGCCCCTATCTATACCTTGTGGCTAATAGCCACTGATGGACCTCTGCTCCATATGCTTATCTGACACTGTCTAACCATCTCATCCTTTGCCGTCCCCGTCTTCTTTGACCTTCAATCTTTCCAAGCATCAGGGTCTTCTCCAGTGAGTGCTCCCTTCTCATTTGGTGGCCAAAGTATTTGAGCTTCAGTTTCATTATCTGGCCTTCCAGGGAACAGTCAGGGTTGATTTCTTTGAGGATTGACTGATTTGTTCTTCTTGCAGTCCAAGGGACTCTCAAGAGTCTTCTCCAGCACCATAGTTCAAAAGAATCTATTCTTCGGCGCTCGGCCTTCCTTATAGTCCAGCTCTCGCAGCCATACATGACTACTGGGAATACCATTGCTTTGACCATGCGGATTTTTGTTGGCAGGGTGATGTCTCTACTTTTTATCATGCTGTTTAGGTTCGCCATCGCTTTCCTCCCAAGGAGCAGGCGTCTTTTAATTTCATGGCTGCAGTCACAGTCTGCGGTGATCTGGGATCCCAGGAACGTGAAGTCTGTCACTACTTCCACGACTTCCCCTTCTATTTGCCAAGGAGTGATGGGGCCGGATGCCATGATCTTAGTTTTTTTGATGTTGAGCTTCAAGCCCACTTTTGCGCTCTCCTCTTTTACTCTGAGCAAGAGGCTCTTTAGGTCCTCTTCACTTTCTGCCATTAGAGTGGTATCGTCTGCATATCTGAGGTTGTTGATCTTTTCCCCAGCAATCTTAATTCCCGCTTGTGATTCATCCAGGCCAGCATTTCGCATGATGTACTCGGCATATAAATTAAATAAGCAAGGTGACAATATACATCCTTGTCGTACTCCTTTTCCTATGCTGAACCAATCAGTTGTTCCATATCCGGTTCTAACTGTCGCTTCTTGGCCCTTATACAGGTTTCTCAAGAGACATGTGAGGTGGTCTGGCACTCCCATCTCTTTAAGGAACTGCCATGGTTTGTTGTGATCCACTACATGTTATTACTACATGTGAATTCCCTAACCTAAGCTGATTAAGCACTACGTGGCCAAGCTTCAGGTGGAACCTAGAGATCCCCTGGAATTACAGTTGTTCTCCAGAACGCAAAGATCGGGTCCCCTGGAGAAATGGGATGCTTTGGAAGGTAGACTCTAGGGCATTGTGCCCCCCCCCCCCGAGGTCACTCCCCTCCCCAAACCTCTCCCAATCCCTCCCCAGGTTCCACCCCAGATCTCCAACCCTATCCTACATGAACTTGTCCAGTCCCCTTATGAAGTCATCTAAACTCATGGTCATCACTACGAGTTGCAGCCGTGAGTACCCTTCTCCAGTTAAGCACTGGGTTTAAAGTACCTTCTTTGGTCTGTCCTGAATCTTAAAAGGCAAAAGGCTAAAGGTTTCCCTCGCTCGAAAGCCAGTCGAATCCGACTCCAGGGGGCGGTGCTCATCTCCGTTTCCAAGCCGAAGAGCCAGCGCTGTCCAAAGACTTTTCCGTGGTCATGTGGCCGGCATGACTGAACACCGAGGCGCACAGAACGCTGTTACCTTCCCACCGAAGCGGTAACTATTTGTCTACTTGCAATTTCTTGCTTTCTAACCGCTAGGTTGGCAGGAGCCGGGGCCAGGGACGGGAGCTCACTCCGTGATGCGGCACTCGGGTCTCAAACCGCTGAACTACCGACCTTCTGGTCCGCAGTTCCATGTCTTAACCTCTGAGCCACCGTGGCCCTCTGTCCTGAATCTTACTGCCTATCAAATCTCTGCCACATTGCCTTCAGCACCACCCTAAGCAGAGTTGTGCCATTCGAATCCCACGCATTTAGAAGGGTGTAACTCTATTTAGGACTGCACAGGTTGTCTTTTCCCCGTCCCCTAAACTGAAAAGTTCCAAACATTAGCAGTGTTCATGCTTGTTATTAGACAGTGTAAGCCAACCCTTTGAGAAGCATTCCGAGAAAGAAGAAGAAGAAGAAGAAGAAGAAGAAGAAGAAGAAGAAGAAGAAGAAGAAGAAGAAGAAGAAGAAGAGGAGGAGGAGGAGGAGGAGGAGGAGGAGTAGGTTTTTGAAGAAGAAGAAGAAGAAGAAGAAGAAGAAGAAGAAGAGGAGGAGGAGGAGGAGATGGATTTCTACCCCGCCCTTCACTTGGAGTCTCAGAGCGGCTTACAAACTCCTTTCCCTTCCCCTCCCCACAACAGACACCCTGTGAGGCAGGCGGGGCTGAGAGAGCTCTGACAGAAATGGCTCTTTTTCAAGGACAGCTCTGACAGAACTATGGCTTGCCCAAGGTCATCCAGCAGCTGCAAGTGGAGGAGTGGGGAATCAAACCCGGTGCTCCCAGATTTGAGTCCCTGCACTTAAGCACTACACAAGACTGGCTCTCACCAGAAAGTCCACCAGAGGGCTCTGCTGATTCAAGAATCGGTTTGCCCTGATTCTCTTCTAAGTTTTTCTTAACACTACGCTGGTTCTCAGGGGCTGTGCATAACTGCAACAATTGGTATCTAATTATCTGTGTATTTATTCATTGTGCGCCTTTCTCAGAAGGAGGAGGAGGTGGAGGAGATTGGATTTATACCCCACCCTTCACTTGGAGGCTCAGAGGGGTTTACAAACTCCTTTCCCTTCCCCTCCCCTCAACAGACACCCTGTGAGGTAGGCGGGGCTGAGAGAGCTCTCACGAGGACTGCCCCTGAGAGAACAGCTCTGAGAGAACTTGTGACTGACCCAATGTCACCCCAGCAGCTGCATTTGGAGGCGTGGGGGATCAAACCAGGTTCTCCCAGATTAGAGTCTGCTGCTCTTAACCACTACACCAAACTGGCTCTCAACAGTGCTGAACATCAAATAGAACAGGGGTCCCCAACGTGGTCCCCGTGGGCACCTGCCGACCCCTTTCCCGGCGCCCACCAAGTGTTTTTTTAGAAAATGGATGAGGCTGGGTGGCTCTTTTGCCCAGCAAGGCTTCTGGTTGGCCACTGGCAATTTGATTGACAGATTATTTAAAATATGGCTTTGGCGCAAACTGCCACCACAGCAGTAGGATCTTCACTCTTATGTGATTGACGTTAAGCTGCAGCAGCCGTTTTGTGGCTGGTACCACCTCCTGTGGCAGCCGTTTCATGTCCGCACCCACCATTCGGCGTCAGAATTCCGAAGAAGAAGTCCTTTTCTCCCTTTCTCCCAATGCCAGAAACTCGTGGGCACTCAATGAAATTAATGAGCAGTAGGCTTAGAACGGATCAAAAGAAGTCCTAATTCACCAGAAGAGTCATTAACACAGGGAATTCAGTGCTGCAGGAAATGGTGGTGGCTACAAGCACAGACAGCTTCAAGAGGGAATTGGATAAAACATCTGGAGCAGAGGTCCATGAGTGGCTATGAGCCACAAGGGATAGACAGGACACTCTTGTTCGGGGCAGTGATGCTCTGTCTTCTGGGTGCTTGGGGGGCAACAGTGGGAGGGCTTCTGGAGTTCTGGCCCCACTGGTGGACCTCCTGATGGCCCCTGGGTTTGGGCCACTTTATGACACAGAGTGTTGGACTGGGTGGGCCACTGGCCTGGTCCAACATGGCTTCTCTGATGTTCTTATGTCTGGGGTAGTGATGCTCTGTCTTCTTGGTGCTTGGGGGAGGGCAACAGTGGGAGGGTTTCTGGAGTTCTGGCCCCGCTGATGGACCACCTGATGGTCCCTGGATTTTGGCCACTATGTGACAAAGAGTGTTGGACTGGATGGACCATTGGCCTGATCCAACATGGCTTCTCTGATGTTCTTATGTCTGGGGCAGTGATGCTCTGTCTTCTTGGTGCTTGGGGGGCCACAGTGGGAGGGCTTCTGGAGTTCTGGCCCCGCTGATGGACCTCCTGATGGCCCCTGGGTTCTGGCCACTGTGGGACACAGAGTGTTGGACTGGATGGACCATTGGCCTGATCCAACATGGCTTCTCTGATGTTCTTGTCTGGGGCAGGGATGTTCTGTCTTCTTGGTGCTTGGGGGGCAACAGTGGGAGGGTTTCTGGAGTTCCAGCCCTGCTGATGGACCTCCTGATGGCACCTGGTATTTCTGGCCACTGTGTGACACAGAGTGTTGGACTGGAGGGGCCACTGGCTTGATTCAACATGGCTTCTCTGATGTTCTTATGTCTGGGGCAGGAATGTTTTGTATTCTTGGTGCTTGGGGGGAAACAGCAGGGGGGCTTCTGGAGTTCTAGCCCTGCTGCTGGACCTCCTGATGGCACCTGGGTTTGGGCCCCTGTGTGACACAGAGTGTTGAATTGGCGGGGGGGGCATCGGCCTGATCCAGCATGGCTTCTTGCATGTTACATAACATAAGAGACGCCAATGTTGGATCAGGCCAAAGGCCCATCCAGACCAACACTCTGTGTCACACAGTGGCCAGAAATACCAGGTGCCATCAGGAGGTCCAGCAGTGGGGCCAGGACATTAGAAGCCCTCCCACTGTTGACCCCCCCTCAAGCACCAAGAAGACAAGAGCATCACTTGCCCCAGAGCCCCTATGTATACCTTGTGGCTACTAGCCACTGATGGACCTCTGCTCCATATGCCTATCTAATTCCCTTTTGAAGCCGTCCATGTTTGTAGCCGCCACCACCTCCTGTGGCAGTGAATGTTCTTAAGTCTGGGGCACTGATGCTCTGCCTTCTTGGTGCTTGAGGGGCAAAGCCAAAGCCAGAGGTCTGGCAGCCCTAGTAAGAGAAGAACACCCATGTGCAGAGGCAGTATACCTCCGATTACCAAATGGTGGGAATAAACAGTAGGGGACATCCACTCCCGTCTGCTCTTGTTTACAAGCCTTCTAGGGAGAGGAGGTTAGCCACAGCTGGTGACTGAGCTGGGGAGATCACGATCAGGTAGGGGTCGCCAACCTCCAGGTGGTGCCTGGACATCTCCCAGAATCACATGTCTTGTAGTGGTTAAGAGTGTTGGACTAGTATCTTGGGGGATCCAGGATCAAATTCCACCCCCCAGGCCACAAAAGCTCGCTGGGTGACCTCGGATCAGTCACACTCTCTCAGCCTAACCTACCCCACAGGGTTGTTGTGAGGATAAAATGGAGGAAAGGAGAAATCAGTTAGCCACTGATTCCCCATTGGGGCAAAAGGCAGGGTTCAAATGAATGAGGGAAATAAAGAAAAATTTAAAAACTGGCAAGAGAAATCAATTCCCCCTGGAGAAAACGGCTGCTTGGGAGGGCAGACTCAACGGTATTATTCCTCTGCTGCAGCCCCTCCTCTCCCCAAGAGAGCTACTTTGGTGTCCTGGTTAGCAGCGCAGACTCTAATCTGGGAGAATCGGGTTTGATTCCCAACTCCTCCACATGCAGCCAGCTGGTGTGACCTTGGGTCAGCCACAAGTTCTCTCAGAGCTGTTCTCTCAAGGGCAGTTCTCAAGAGAGCTTTCTCAGCCCCACCTACCTCACAGGGTATCTGTTGTGGGGAGGGGAATGGGAAGGAGTTTGTAAACTACTCTGAGACTCCTTTGGGTAGGGAAGGGCACAGTATAAATCCAATCTCCTGTTCTTCTTCTTCTCTGCCACTGAGTGGACTCTAATCTGGGAGAACCGGGTTTGATTTGCCACTCCTCCACATGCAGCCAGCTGGTGTGACCTTGGGTCAGCCACAAGTTCTGTCGGAGCTGCTCTTTCAAGGGCGGTCCTCGAGAGAGAGCTCTCTCAGCCCCACCTCCCTCCCAGGGTGTCTGTTGTGGGGAGGGGAAGGGGAAGGAGATTGTAAACCGCTCTGAAACTCCTTTGGGTAGTGAAGAGCAAGGTAGAAATCCAATCTCCTGTTATTTTTCTTCACTGCCACTGAGTGGACTCTGATATAGAGAACCGGGTTTGATTCCCCTCTCCTCCACATGCAGCTGCTGGTGTGACCTTGGGTCAGTCACAAGTTCTCTCACAGCTGCTCTCTCAGGGGCAGTCCTCGAAAGAGCTCTCTCAGCCCCACCTCCCTCACAGGGTGTCTGTTGTGGGTAGGGGAAGGGGAAGGAGGTTGTAAGCCACTCTAAGACTCCTTCGGGTAGTGAAGGGCGGGGTATAAACCCAATCTCCTCCTTTCCTCTTCTCCCCCGCCCCCAGCTCCAGGAATTTCCCAGCCCTGCGCCACAGCTGCCCAGAGGTTTCCTGGCTCCCCTGCCTCTATCCACCTGCAGGCAGGTACACCTGGCAACCCAGCAGGTGCAACTTTCCCAGCCCTGGAGATGGAGCGATAAGGAACATTCTCCGCCTGCCGCTGCGTTGCTAAACCCGAGCCTGGCTCCGGCGTGGCGGGCGCTCTTCCCGAGGGTGGGGGGTGGTGGTGGTGGCGTCGCTGTCCCTCTGGCGCCCGGAGGGGGCGGCTGTTGTGGGTGTTAATTAGGGCCGCCGCCGCGGCTTTCTAACCCCGGGGGGCCGGAGCAAGTCCCCGCCTCATTATCGCCCCGCCGGCTTTCATTAGCGGCAATTAAAGGGCTCCCTCCCAAGCGGCGGCCGCCTTTAACCCTTTCCCTGACGCCGCCGACCAGGCGCGCCGTGCGAGTTCGAGACCGCCAGGGGGCAGCGGAAACCAACAAGTGGGGTGGGGGGGGGAAGAAGAAGAAGAGGAAGAGGAAGAGGAAGAAGAAGAAGAAGAAGAGGAAGAAGAAGAAGAAGAGGAAGAAGAAGAAGAGGAAGAAGAAGAAGAGGAAGAAGAAGAAGACGACCTTCTCACCACCTGGGATCCTTCAGCGGGAGGCGGGAGGAAGAAGGAGGAGGAGGAGGAGGAGGAGGAGATTGGATTTATACCCCGCCCTTTACTCACTCGGAGTCTCAGAGCGGCTGACAATCTCCTTTCCCGTCCTCTCCCTACAACAGACACCTTGTTAGGTCAGTGGGGCCGAGAGAGCTCTTTCCAGAACTGCTCTTTCAACGACAGCTCCAACAGAACTACGGCTTGCCCGAGGTCATCCAGCAGCTGCGAGTGGAGGAGTGGGGAATCAAACCCGGTTCTCCCAGATTAGAGTCCGCGCGCTTAACCAGTACACCAAACTGGGGAAGGGAGGGGGGGTGTCAACTGGAGAATGTGGCAGAGTCTGTGGGGCTCCCCCCCCCCGTTTTGTACTAGCAAGGTCCTGGGTTTTTAGGATCCCGGTGACTGGCGGACGTTCAACAGGTGTGGCTTTCCCCCCCCCAGCGTGCAGGTGTTCAACAGGTTTTTTTCTGCATACCAGTGAAGCTTTGCCGGTTGAATTATTAGACTTGAGTCCAGGAGCACTAGGGCGGCCAGGCCACCCCCCCGGCCCCCGGCCAGAGATGGGGGGGGCAGGGTTACCAGCTCCAGGTTGGGGATTCACTACTGCAGGAAGTGGTGGCAGCTACAGGCATAGACAGCTTCAAAAGGGGACTGGAGAAAGGTATGGAGCAGAGGTCCATGAGTGGCTCTTGGCCCCAAGGTCCAGATGTCTGGGGCAAGGGCTGCTCTATTTTCTTGGTGCTTGTGGGGGGGAGCAACAGTGGGAGGGCTTCTGGAGTCCTGTCCCCACTGCTGGACCTCCTGATGGCACTGGTATTTCTGGCCACTGTGTGACACAGAGTGTTGGACTGGATGGGCCATTGGCCTGATCCAACAAGGGCTTCTCTTATGTTCTTATAAGAGGTGGTGGCGGCTACAAGAGGGAATTGGATAAGCATCTGGAGCAGAGGTCCATCAGTGGCTATGAGCCACAAGGTATAGATAGGAACTCTCGGACTGGGGCAAGGGATGCTCTGTCTTCTTGGTGCTTGGGGGGGGGGCAACAGTGGGAGGGCTTCTGGTGTCCTGGCCCCACTGCTGGACCTCCTGATGGCACCTGGTCTTTTTGGCCACTGTGTGACACAGAGTGTTGGACTGGAGGGGCCATTGGCCTGATCCAACATTGGCTTCTCATATGTTCTTATGTCTGGAGCAAGTGATGCTCTGTATTCTTGGTGCTTGTGGGGGGGGGCAACAGTGGGAGGGCTTCTGGTGTCCTGGCCCCACTGCTGGACGTCCTGATGGCACCTGGTATTTTCGGCCCCTGTGTGACAGAGTGTTGGACTGGAGGGGCCATTGGCCTGATCCAACATTGGCTTCTCTTAAGTTCTTCTATGGAGCATAGGCCCAAGCCAGAAGGTATAGACGAAACACTATGTCTGTGACAGTGATGCCCTGTATTCTTTGTGCTTGGGGGGTAACAGTGTGTGGAGGGGCGTCTGGAGTTCTGGCCCCACTGCTGGCCCTCCTGATGGCACCTGGTATTTCTGGCCACTGTGAGACACAGAGTGTTGGACTGGGTGGGCCACTGGCCTAATCCAACATTGGCTTCTCTTACGTTCTTATGTCTGAGGCAGTGATGCTCTGTCCTCTTGGTGCTTGGGGGACCACGGGGGGGGGGGCTTCTGGCGTTCTGGCCCCTCTGGTGGACCTCCTGATGGCACCGGGATTTTGGGCACTGTGTGACAGAGCGTTGGACTGGATGGGCCACTGGCCTGATCCAACATGGCCTGATCCAACCCTCGAATTCCTCGGTGGTCTCCCAGGCAGTGTTCCCTCTAAGCTGAGTTAACGTGAGCTAGCTCACAGTTCCTTAGCCTCCGGCTCACACACTTTTGTCTGAGCTCAGGAAGGAGGGCTCCAGAGCAAGCTAACTGATGCAGCAGCCAAATCCCTCGCTCACAACTTTAATGCCAGAAGCTCACAAAGTAGAATTTTTGCTCACAGGACTCCACAGCTTAGGGGGAACATTGCTCCCAGCCAACGACTAACCAGGGCCGACCCTGCTTAGCTTTCAAGATGTGATGGGACTCGTCTAGCCTGGGCCATCCAGGTCAGGACAAGAGACAATCAGGGGTCGTTTGCCCTTGCCTGCCTCTGCGTAGCAACCCTGGGCTTCCTTGGGGGTCTCCCAGCCAACTACTAACCGTGGCCGACCCTGCTTAGCTTCCAAGATCTGATGGGACTCGTCTAGCCTGGGCCATCCAGGTCAGGACAAGAGACAATCAGGGGTCGTTTGCCCTTGCCTGCCTCTGCGTAGCAACCCTGGGCTTCCTTGGGGGTCTCCCAGCCAACTACTAACCGGGGCCAACCCTGCTTCGCTTCCAAGATCTAATGAGACTCTGCTAGCCCGGGTACATCCAGGTCAGGGCAGAGATGAGCAGAGGTGGGTTTGCCCTGGCCTGCCTCTGCGTAGCAACCCTAGACTGCCTTGGGGGTCTCTCATCCAAGTCCTAACCGGGGCCGACCCTGCTTAGCTTCCGAGATCTGATGCGATTGGGCTCGCCTGGGCCATTCAGGTCAAGCGTAGAAGGACCAGTGGTCCCTTTAAGGCAGCCGAGGGCCACTCTGACGTAGGAGTAGGCGTCTCGGAGGGAGATCTGATTCAAACCTCCACCGCCACTAGGCTTGCGTGAGTCACTCTGTTTTTAGTATCACTTACCTCACACACTGGGGACAGAACTGTGCAGCACCTTGAACTCTTGAGAGGAACGGCGTGGAGTGTTCTGTGTGGACGCACATCCATTAAGTCTTAACCAGTAATTAAGAAAGTTGGGCTAGGAAGGGCCTGCCCTAGTTTCAAATCCCTACACAGCCATGAAAATTACTGGGTGGCTCGGAGCCTTCTCTCGGCCTCGCCTACCTCACAGGGTCGTTGTGAGGGGAAACCGAGGGTGGGCAAAGGAATCACGTAGGCCCCTCCGAGATCTTGGCCAGAAGGGCGGGATAAGGATCTACCCAGTCAATAGACGGTAGAAATATATTTACCTCTTTCTTTTATTTCGTTACATCCTAGCTTTCTCAGTGAGACTTAAGGAGGATCGCAAAATATAGAGAACAATGAAATCAGACAGCGCAAGACCTCTAACAAACGCGGCAATAGTACTGGGACTGCAGAGTTGGAAAACAAGGGGGGGAACCCTACCATTAGATTTTAGGCATCAAACGAGCAATTTGAGAGCCAGTTTGGTGGCTCAAGTGGTTAAGACGCTGAGCTGCAGGCTGTGGAAGGTCGGTAGTTCAGCAGTTCGAGACCCGAGTGTGCCGCATGACGGAGTGAGCTCCCGTCTCTAGTTCCCGCTCCTGCCAACCGAGCAGTTCGAAAGCAAGAAACTGCAAGTAGATAAGTAGGTACCGCTTCGGTGGGAAGGTAACAGCGTTCCGTGCGCCTTGGTGTTTAGTCATGCCAGCCACATGACCACGGAAACGCCTTCGGACAGCGCTGGCTCTTCGGCTTTGAAACGGAGATGAGCACCGCAACCCTAGAGTCGGACTCGACTGGCTTTCGAGCAAGGGAACCTTTACCTTGGTGTAGTGGTTAAGAGCGGTGGACTCTAATCTGGGAGAACCGGGTTTGATTCCCCACTCGTCCACATGCAGCCGGCTGGGTGACCTTGGGTCAGTCACAAGTTCTCTCAGAGCTGTTCTCTCAAGAGCAGTTCTGGAAAGAGCTGTCTCAGCCCCACCTGCCTCACAGGGTGTCTGTGGTAGGGAGAGGATGGGAAGGCGATGGTAAGCCGCTCTGAGACGCCAAGTGAAGGGCGGGGTATAAATCCAATCTCCTCCTCCTCCTCCTCCTCCTCATTTATATTTACAAATTTATACCTTGCCCTCCCAGCCAAGGCCGGCTCAGGGTGGAATCATCATCATCATCATCATCATCATCATCATCATCATCATCATCATCATCATCATCATCATCATCCTGTATTTGTGTGTGTGTGTGTGTGTGTGTGTGCATGCCCATGGCCTGGAAGTCATGGCGGCCTCTGGCGACTCCTACTGGGGCACGGAGGATGTTCAGAGAAGTGGCTTTTGACAGCCTGCCTCTGCCTCCTGGCCCTGGTATTCTCTGGAGGTCTCCCATCCAAAAATACTTGCTGGGGTCGTCGAGGTCGGACAATTTCGGTCTTGCCTGGGCTATCCAGGTCAGGGCTGAAACTCCTTTTTGTTGACCGTCTCAGAGGGCAGCCGTGTCGCTCTGCACGAGAAGAGCCGGATTCGAGTCCAGCCGCACCTGAAAGGCCAACAAGAGTTTCAGGGAATGAGCTTGCGAGAGTCAAAGTTCCTTGGGAGCGCACACCTGTCTTGTCGCTCCCTGGAGGAGGAGATTGGATTCATACCCCGCCCGTTAATACCTGAAGGAGTCTTAGAGCGGCTGATAAACTCCTTTCCCTTCCCCTCCCCACAACAGACACCCTGTGAGGTAAGGTGGGGCTGAGAGAGCTCTCTCGAGGACTGCTCTTGAGAGAACAGCTCGGAGAGAACTTGTGACTGACCCAAGGTCAATCCAGCAGCTGCATGTGCAGGAGTGGGGAACCAAACCCAGTCCGCGTACTTAACCACTACACTGAACAGCTAGTGGACTCAAATCAAACTCCTTTATGTTGGCCGTCGTAATATTTTGCACCCTTTGGATCTGTCCTGTCCGGTGCTCCCTCTAAACTGAGTTTGTGTGAGCTGGTTCACAGTTTTTTAGCCTCCAGCGCGCAGATTCTTGTCTCAGCTCGGGAAGGAGGGCTCCAGAGCAAACTAATTTACGCCGCAGCCAAATTGCTCGCTCACAACTTTAATTGCCAGTAGCTCACAAAGCAGAATTTTTGCTCACAAGACGCCACAGCTTAGAGGCAGCATTGGTTGCTGCCAGTGTTCCCTCTAAGCTGAGTGAGTGTGAGCTGGTTCAGTTTTTAGCCTCCAGCGCGCAGATTCTTGTCTCAGCTCGGGAAGGAGGGCTCCAGAGCAAACTAATTTACGCCGCAGCCAAATTGCTCGCTCACAACTTTAATTGCCAGTAGCTCACAAAGCAGAATTTTTGCTCACAAGACTCCACAGAGGGAACAAACGCCCCAGCGCCATGGGCACCGCCGGAGCCATCCTGCCGGCTCCCGAAACCTCCCTCTGCCCCACGTGCCCTGTCATCCGCAGGTGAGCGTGAACGCCCGCTCTCTGGGATTCTCCGGGCCTGCCAGCTGGGCCGTGGGCTGTGTCATGGGACTGCAGGTGCGCGCTGGGGAATTGCTCAAGCCCCACTGAGGCATGATGAGGTCACGGCCTGGGTGCCGAGCGGAAGGAGCGTTTTGTTTTTTTCTCCACCCCGCCGGTGTGTCTCACCCCAGCTTAACCACGCAAAGTCAGTGACGGCTCAGCAGCGCCTTCGGTTTTGCGGAAGATCCACTCCCCCCCCCCCACTATCACAGACTTATTTTCTTTTGTTTTAATCTCAGCCTCCCTCCAGGGATCGCGGGGGGGGCATAGATGGCTTCCCACTCCCCCATCTACTCTCACAACACTCCTGCGAGGTAGGCTAGTGTGAGAACTAGCAGCTGGTGAAAACAAGAAGAAGAGATTGGATTTATACCCCGCCCTTCACTACCCAAGGGAGTCTCAGAGCGGCTCACAAACTCCTTTCCCTTCCCCTCCCCACAACAGACACTCTGTGAGGCAGGTGGGGCTGAGAGAGCTCTTTCCGGAATTGCTCTTGAGAGAACAGCTCTGAGAGAAATTTCTACGAAGAAGAAGAGGAGATTGGATTTATACCCCGCCCTCCACTACCCAAGGGAGTCTCAGAGCGGCTGACAAACTCCTTTCCCCTCCCCTCCCCATAACAGACACCCTGTGAGGTAGGTGGGGCTGAGAGAGCTCTGACAGTAACGGCTCTTTTTCAAGAACAGCTCTTATCAGAACTACGGCTTGTCCAAGGTCATCCAGCAGGTGCAAGTGCAGGAGTGGGGACTCAAACCCAGTTCTCCCAGATTAGAGTCCGCTCACTTAACCACGATACCAGACTGGCTACTCCAAACCACTACACCTAAAAGGCACCCTATGAACCCCATGATCTAAACTTCGGCCTCCCCAGTTCTAGCCTGACACTCTGCAGAGAGAAGGGAGGGGGCCTGGCTCAGCGTTAGAGCCTTTGCTTGGCATGCAGAAGGTCCCCGGTTCAATCCCCTGCATCTGCTTCACAGGGAGAGTGATTAAAAGGCCAGAGGTTCGCTGCCAGAGGACATAGTGATGGCCACAGGCATAAACAGATTTAAAAGGGGATTAGGCAGATTCCTGGATTCATGGAAGATAAGTCTATCAGTGGCTACCAGCCATGGTGACTGAGGGGAGCCTCCATGTTCAGAGGCACTAATCCTCTGAATCTCAGCGCCAGGAGGCAACTTAAGGGGTACAGCCTTGGTCTCTAAGCCTTGTTGTTGGCTGTCCGGAGGAACTGGTTGGCCACTGTGTGAGACAGGAGGCTGGACTAGATGGACCCCTGGTCTGATCTTTTGGGGCTCTTCTGATGTTCTTATGAAGGCCTCGGCCTCCGTGCCCTGTTGTTGGCCCTCCAGAGGAACTAGTTGGCCACTGTGTGAGACAGGAGGCTGGACTAGATGGACCACTGTCTGGTCTGATCTAGTGGGGCTCTTCTGATGTTCTTATGAAGGCCTCGGCCTCCCTGCCCTGTTGTTGGCCGTCCAGAGGAACCGATTGGCCCCTGTGTGAGACAGGATGCTGGACTAGATGGACCTGTGGTTTGACATGAAAAAGGACCTCGACCTGAGACTCTGGAGAGCTGTGAGGAGGGGCTGTGGCTCAGTGGCAGAGCATCAGCTTGACATGCAGAAAGTCCCAGGTTCAATCCCTGCCGTCCCCAGTTAAAAAGAACGAGGCAGTAGGTGATGCAAAAGACCTCAGCCCGAGACCCCAGAGCGCCACGGCTAGTCTGAGTGGGCAAGGGCTCTGATTCGGTATCAGGCAGCTTCGTACGAGCGCGCCCTGAATTCATACATGTAAGTCCAGAATATGCAGTTTCGGGTGGACAGCTGTTTCTCAACGGCAGAACACCTGCTTTGCATGAGAGGTCTCCGTTTCGCTTCCTGCCGCCTCCCTCTGAAGGATCCCAGGTGGTGAGAAGAAGAGAAGAGAAGAGATTGGATTTATACCCCGCCCTTCACTTGGAGTCTCAGAGCCGCTTACAAACGCCTGCCTTTCCCTTCCCCTCCCCACAACAGACACCCTGTGAGGTGGGTGGGGCTGAGAGAACTCTGACAGAAACAGCTCTTTTTCAAGAACAGCTGAGGTAAAACTACGGCTTGCCCAAGGTCATCCAGCAGGTGCAAGTGGAGGAGTGGGGAATCAAACCCGGTTCTCCCAGATTAGAGTCCGCACACTTAACCACTACACCAAACTGGGTCTCTTCTTCTTCTTCTTCTTCTTCTTCTTCTTCTTCTTCTTCTTCTTCTTCTTCTTCTTCTTCTTCTTCTCCTTCTCCTTCTCCTCCTCCTCCTCCTCCTCCTCCTCCGGTAGTTTCTGCCAGAGCTCTCTCAGCCCCACCTGCCTCCCAGGGTGTCTGTTGTGGGGAGGGGAAGGGAAAGGAGTCTGTAAGCCGCTCTGAGACTCCCTTGGCCAGTGAAGGGCGGGGTACAAATCCAATCTCCTCCTCCTCCCTTCTCCTCTACCTCCCCAGACTCCACCCCCAAATCTCCAGGAGTTTGCAGCCTGAAGTTGGCGACCCTTCCCACCCAGCCCCCATTGGTGAGCGGGTGGGGGGAGATCTGGCAACCCCACAAATTTCCACTGGCCGATCAGAAGCCTTGCTGGGGAAAAGCCCCACTTGGCCCTGCCCACTTCCCAAAAACATTTGCTGGGCACCATGAAAGGTATTGGTGGGTGCCCTGGTGTGCCCACAGGCACCAGGTTGGGGATCCCTCTTTGCTACATAGCAAAAAAAAAGTCTACATAGCCCCCCCTCTTTCTTTCATAGACATGTGCAGAATTGTGGGCGGAGCGGCCATGAGGCGTGAATCCAATCTCTTCCCTTTGTCTTCTTCTTTATCAATCAAAGCAGTAACGTTTGGCGCTCGTGTGGCGCCGTAGAGAGTGCAAACTTGTTGACATGAACGGTCTCGATCGTTGTTAACACAATCTTGTAAGCAGGGCTATTTTGGGGCAGGAACGCACAGGAACGGAGTTCCGGCTGGCTCCCAAGTTGGCCACGCCCAGCAGGAACTCATTAGCATAATAGGCCACACCCAACAACAGAAACTCATTAGGATTGGCTACATTAGGGGTGTGTGGCCTAACATGCAAAGGAGTTCCTGCTACAAAAAAAGGCCCTGGGTTTTGACCATAGACAAGGTAAACAGAATAAGAAACAAAAGGTGGGTGTGGCTGGATGACCACACTTCTGGTAACATGGGGGTGTGGCCTAATGTGCTAATGAGCTGTGCTGTCAGGGGTGTGTCCCAATAGGCTAATGTTCCTGCTGTTGGGTGTGGCCTATTGTGCTAATGAGTTCCTGCTGGGCTTTTTCTACAAAAAGCGCCCTGCTTGTAAGGTAGGCCTGGGTTGCTGGACTTGTAGTGTAAACGGGGGGGGGGCAGGAGGGAGCGGCGTCCCCAGCTGATTCATTGGGTTGCCAAGGCTGCCAATGTTCCCTGTATGCCGTGGAGTCTTGTGAGTAGGGTTCCCAGCCTCCAGGTGGGGCCTGGAGATCTCCCGCTTTTACAATTGATCCCCAGCTGACAGAGATCAGTTGCCCTGGAGAAAATGGCTGCTTTGAAAGGAGTTCTCTATGGTATTGTATCATGCTGAGGCCCCTCCCCTCCCCAAACCCCACCCACTCCTGGATCCACCCCCAAAGTCTCCAGCTATTTTCCAAACCAGACCTGGCAACCCTGCTTGTGAGCAAAAACTCTACTTTGTGAGCGACTAGCATTAAAGTTGTGAGCGGGCGATTTGTCTACTGCATCAATTAGTTTGCTCTGGAGCCCTCCTTCGTGAGCGAAGGCAAAAATGTGTGAGCCGGAGGCTGAAAAACTGTGAGCCAGCTCACCCTAACTCAGCTTAGAGGGAACACTATTGCCAACTCCAGCTTGGCAAATTCCTGGAGATGTCATGGTGCAGCCCGGAGAAGAGGGGCTGTGGATGAGTGGGAATCTCAGTGGGGTGCGACGCCACAGAGTCCAGCTTCCAAAGCAGCCGTTTTCTCCGGGGGGACTGATCCCTGCCGCCGGGAGATCAGTTGTGACTCCTCAGAATCTCCAGCCGACACCTGGAGGTTGGCAACCTGACAGAGAGAGCCCGCCTTGCAACCGCATGGCCCAGTGTATCCCAGATGCCTGCCCCGGGGACTTCCCAGCCAAAATGGGCCCCTTTGCCCGGTGCCCTGCGGATGCCCTCTGCTGCCTCCCGTCTCCGAGAAGGAGAAGGCCTCCCCCTCCCTCCCTTCCTGTCAGTAGCGCCGGGAGCCCCGGAAGGCAGAGGCAGCGGCAGGGCTGAGTCACCCAGCTGGGATCCGCTCCGGCGGCCTGGCTCCGCGCCACCCTGCCCTCCGCAGCCCCGGGCCTGTTGACTGCCCTGCGAGGCTCGCCTGCAGCTGCAGCTGGGAGCTTGCACAAGCCCCGTTGATGCAACCCCCACCCCCACCCCGCTTCTCCGAAACTGCCCTCCTTCCGGCACCCGGCGTGGCACTGCGGGCTGCCTTTGGTCCCCACGAGGACGGGCAGCGTGGAAGACACCTGGCCAAGTCAGGCCAGGCCTGGCCATGTGCCCCATCCTCCCCCTTTCCCCAGCAGCCTCTGGAGGCCAGAGGGGTTGACTCCTGAGAGCGCTCAGGGCGCTACTGACTCACCGGCCTCCCTCACACCCTCCTCCCTGGCGGCCCAGCTGGAAGGGCCAGCGGGATTGCAGCTGCTGCCTTTTGCCCCAGGCTTCCTCAGCCTGTTCCACAGAAACGGCACCCAGCTGCCCCGACTTCCTTCTCTGTTTGGGCTCTTGAGGCCGAAGGCGAGGGGGTGGGCGGGGAGGGATGAGCCACCGCTCGGCTCTCGGGGCCCTTCCTGATGACTGAGGGGTGACATGATTGAGGTTTATAAGGTTATGCCTGGGATAGAGCAGGTAGGGAAA
>NW_015165871.1:179356-192322 GCF_001447785.1 Gekko japonicus | reverse complement strand
TCCCATGACACGGCTGAGCGGTCGGGTCACCCAAAGAGTGATTCACACGTGGAATTCACTGCCACAGGAGGTGATGGCGGCAACAAGCATGGACGGCTTCAAGAGGGAATTAGATAAGCATATGGAGCAGAGGTCCATCAGTGGCTATTAGCCACAAGGTATAGATAGGGACTCTGGGGCAAGGGATGCTCTGTCTTCTTGGTGCTTGGGGGGGGGGTCAACAGTGGGAGGGCTTCTAATGTCCTGGCCCCACTGGTGGACCTCCTGATGGCACTGGTATTTCTGGCCACTGTGTGACACAGAGTGTTGGACTAGATGGGCCTTTGGCCTGATCCAACATTGGCATCTCTTATGTTCTTATGTTCCTTACGTGCCCATCCGGGTAATGCCCGTGGCCACTTTGTGCTCAGGAAGGAATTCTGCTCCGAGCCAGATCGGCCCAGGGTTCCCGGAGGTTGTTTTTGCCTTCCTCTGAACACGGAGCGGGGTAACGGGGGGGGGGGGGGGGGGGGGGGAGGTGGCTGTGAATCTCCTGCATTGTGAGGGGGGCTCGGCTAGATGACCCCTGAGATCCCTTCCGGCTCAATGTTTCTGTTTCTTTCCTTCCAGACTGCCCAGCTGTGATTCTGAGTGTCCAAAGGTGGATTTCCTATGAACACAAGAGAAGCCATGTTGGATCAGGCCAATGGCCCACCCAGTCCAACGCTCTGTGTCACTCTGTGTTCTTTCCTTCCAGACTGTTCAGCTGTGATTCTGAGTGTCCAAAGGTGGATTTCCTATGAACACAAGAGAAGCCATGTTGGATCAGGCCAATGGCCCACCCAGTCCAACGCTCTGTGTCACACAGTTCCCAAAAACCAGGGGCCTTCAGGAGGTCCACCGGTGGGGCCAGAACACCAGAAGCCCTCCCACTGTTGCCCCCCAAGCACCAAGAACACAAAGCATCCCTTGCCCCAGACTTAAGAACATAAGAGAAGCCATGTTGGATCAGGCCAGTGGCCCATCCACTCCGCCACTCTGTGTCCCACAGTGGCCAAAATCCAGGTGCCATCAGGAGGTCCACCAGCAGGGCCAGGACTCCAGAAGCCCTCCCACTGTTGCCCCCCCCAAAACACCAAGAATACAGAGCATCACTGCCCCAGACTTACCCCAGACTAAAAAACAGAAGAGAAGCCATATTGGATCAGGCCGATGGCCCATCCAGTCCAACACTCTGTGTCCCACAGTGGCCAGAACCCAGGGGCCATCAGGAGGTCCACCAGCGGGGCCAGACCGCCAGAAGCCCTCCCACTGTTGCCCCCCCAAGAACCAAGAAGAAAGAGCATCACTGCCCCAGACAGAATGTTCCATCTAGACCTTATAGCTCATAGCCACACATGGACCTCTGATCCATGTGGAATTCCCTGCTGCAAGAAGTGGTGGCAGCTACAAGCATAGACCGCTTTCAAGAGGATCCTAGTTTCAGCAAGCTAAACACAGTAGCGCAGACCACAGCCCCATGTGATTTATTTAAGCATCTCTGTGAATCATTACCCGCATAGAGCTGTAAAAATAACAAGCTCGTTATTATTCCCCTTGCTCGAAAGCCAGTCAAATCCAACTCTAGGGTTGCGGTGCTCATCTCCATTTCCAAGCCGAAGAGCCAGCGCTGTCCGAAGACGTTTCCGTGCTCATGTGGCCGGCGTGACTGGACGCCAAGGCGCACGGGACGCTGTTCCCTTCCCAGCGAAGCGGCACCTATTTATCTACTTGCAATCCCTTGCTTTCGAACTGCTAGAATACGTTTATTAATTTGCCCACAATGAGCTGACGTCACGGCTCACCACCGGCACCCAATTCCTCCGGTGCAACTGCGTTGGCCTCTACGCCTGTTTCCAGACCGAAGGGGGCCCTTCCCCCCCAGTCCAAAACAGCCTGGCCGAGAACCGGTTAATCTAATTATTATTGTTTTTTTTCCCAGGGAGGAATTGACAGAAGGTGTGTGCGCGAATGTGCGCGCAAGAGCGCATGATGCCCTCTCTTCCACCCCCCCACCGTTCACTCTTGTGCAACGGACTCGTGTTCCCAGGGCCCAGTTGCAGCTGTGGGGGGGGGGGGTTGTCAGTATCTAGCACAAGGCAGCCATCTGTGTGTGTGAGAGAGAGAGAGAGTGTGTGTGTGTGTGTTCAAGGGAGGCGTGTTTGTATAACCGTTCAGTGCCAAAGGGAGGCGAGGCGGCCTGGGACGGGCTCGGCGCCTCAGACAGCGCGGCGCCTCCGTACACCTGGGGAAGTTCAGGTTAAATAACGTGCACATTCCACAGCTCACAGCCGATTGAAACATTAACAAACAGGGAGGCCGAGCCAGGCTCCAGATGGGCTGGGTGGAAGCCAGGAAAGAGAGAGAGAGAGAGCCAGAGAGAGAGAGAAAGAGAGAAGGCCTCTGACGGAGGGGTGTTGCACACAGCTAATGCCACCAAGCATGCAAAAGTTCCTCTCCCTGCCCCCTCCATGCACCCATCTCTCTGGGCCTGGTCCAGGAGCGAGAAGGCTCATTTCGGGGTGGCAAATGAGGGGGACAAGATTTCTCTGCAAGGGTTCAAAAAGCCTCCCCTTGGATCGATGCTCCCTCTAAGCCAGAGGTGGCAAAAACGCAGCTCGGGAACCGCATGTAGCTCTTTCACACAGTCTGCTTTAATGTTAATAAAAAGCAAACTTGCTAATTTTCCCGTAAAAACGTGTGCGTGATATTCGTCCGTGTCTTGCGGCTTGCAGACATCTGACGTTTATTCTGTGCGGCTGTTACGTTAAACAAGTTTGGCGACCCCGGCTGTAAACTGTGGAGTCCCGTGAGCAAAAATCCTATTTTGTGAGCCTACTGGCATTAAAGTTGTGAGCAGTGTTCCCTCTAAGCTGAGTTAGTGTGAGCTAGCTCACAGTTTTTTAGCCTCCGGCTCACACATTTTTGTCTTGGCTCAGGAAGGAGGTCTCCAGAGCAAACTAATTTATGCAGGAGCCAAAGTGTTCGCTCACAACTTTAGTGCCAGTAGCTCACAAAGTAGAATTTTTGCTCACACGACTCCACAGCTTAGAGGGAACATTGGTTGTGAGTAATGCTCCCTCTAAGCTGTGGAGTCTTGCGAGCAGAAATTCTCCTTTGTGAGCTACCGGCATTAAAGTTGTGAGCAAGCAATTTGGCTACTGCATAAATCTGTTTGCTCTGGAACCATCCTTCCTGAGCTAAGACAAAAATGTGTGAGCCGGAGGCTAGAAAACTGCGAGGTAGCTCACACTAACTCAGCTTAGGGGGATCACTGGTTGTGAGCGAGCGGTTTTGGTTACGGCATCAACGAGTTTGCTCTGGAGCCATCCTGCCTGAGCTGAGACAAAAATGCATGAGCCGGAGGCTAAAGAACTGCGAGCTAGCTCACACTGACTCAGCTTAGAGGGAACACTGCCTTGGGTACACTCGAGAGGAGATGGCTTTAAGTATAAAGATGGAAAATCATAATTTGGGTATGTGAAATAGGTAGATAGTAGAAGATTTGGAACTAAGATGTTGATACAGAATAGCAAAAGGATGGGAATAAAAAATAACATGAATTAAAATGATATTATGTTTGGGCTTGTTATAATAACATACTACGTAAAGATGTAAAATGGAATTATCATTGCAAGTTTTACAAAAGTTTTGGGAATTTATGATGTGTTGCTGTTTAAGGATGGGAACATTATAACCCATTTAAAGTTGTAATACTATGTTGTGCTTTGCTAAGATATTGTAGAGAGGATACGCAGTTGTCTTGTATTGTCTTTGTCTTTTGTGTGTTTGAAAACCATATATATATATATTGCAATTTCTTGCTTTCGAACTGCTAGGTTGGCGGGAGCTGGAACTAGAGACGGGAGCTCACTCCGTCATGCGGCACACTCGGGTCTCGAACTGCTGAACTACCGACCTTCCACAGCCTGCAGTTCAGCTTCTTAACCACTTGAGCCACCGCAGCTCCAGAGGAGAGAGGAGATGGCAAAAGATTTTTTTTAAAAAAACAACTCCAAAGCGTGTTTGCAGGACATGTGCTTTGGATGCAGGTTCGAGGTCGCTTGGGCTGAACGAGACAAAGGCAGGGCTCTGCCCCGAGGAGCTTACCCTCCCGAATGTGCCACGAAGAAGGAAGGGAGATGAAGAGACAGAAGGGCGGATGAAGGGGTCGAGTCTTAGGCTTCAGGGAAAGGGAGTGTTCTGAAGCGGGACTGGAAAGGCGAGTGGGAGAGGGATAAGCTGCTGGGGTGCAGTGGTCTGAGCACTAGGCTTGAGTCTAGGGGAGCCGGGTTCGAATCCCGTGACTTCTGCCACGAAGCATGAAGTATGTATGAATGCTTGCTGGGAATTCTTGGAAGAAGAAACGGGATGGAGGTGCACTATAGATAGAAAGCTAAGCTCCTCCTCTGCCACATATTTTGTTAGTCTTTAAGGCGCTGCTGGACTCTTGCTGTTTTTGACTGCTACAGACAGACTAACCCAGTGACCCACCTTGATCTCCCTGAAGAAGTGAGCGGTGACTCACGAAAGCGCCGATCCTGGCACATATTTTTTTAGTCTTTAAGGTGCTGCTGGACTCTGGCTCTTTTCTGCTGCTACAGACAGACTAACACGGCAACCCGTCCATAGACACCATGGCTTTCACACACACTAAATGACACACTTTCGATCCACTTTCAGTGTACTTTGGAGCCAGTGTTGCCTCCAAGCTGAGTGTACTTTGGAACCAGTGTTGCCTCTAAGCTGAGCTGGCGTGAGCTAGCTCACAGTTTTTTAGCCTCCGGCTCACACATTTTTCTCTTCGCTCAAGAAGGAGGGCTCCAGAGCACACTAATTTACGCAGTAACCAAATCGCTCGCTCATAACTTTAATGCCAGGAGCTCACAAAGTAGAGATGTTGCTCACAAGACTCCACAGCTTAGAGGTTGGGGTAAAAATGATCACCCTCCTGTTGGGAAGAAGAACCAGAAACAGAAGGGTGCCAGACCAATTCTCCAGTGTGCTCTGGAGTATGAGGTGGATAATTCCTCACACACACCCCGTCCGTAAAGCCTGCTGCTACAACCAGTGCTTTCCCATGCTCACTTAGAAGAAGAAGAGATTGAATTTATACCCTGCCCTTCACTACCCAGAGGAGCCTCAGAGAGGCTTACAAACTCCTTTCCCTTCCCCTCCCCACAACAGACACCAACTGTGAGGTAGGTGGGGCTGAGAGAGCTCTGACAGAAACTGCTCTTTTTCATGAACAGCAGAACTACGGCTTGCCCAAGGTCATCCAGCAGGTGCGAGTGGAGGAGTGGGGAATCAAACCCGGCTCTCCCAGATTAGAGTCCTCGCACTTAACCACTACACCAAACTGGCTCTTCTTTTTTTCTTTAAAAGAGCCAAGTAACTCTGGTAGCCTGGCCTCTGGATCTGAAGCGCTGTGGCTAAGAGGTAGAGCATCTGCTCGGCGCACAGAGGGTTTCCCCAGGTTCGAACCCCGGCATCTCCAGCTAAAAAGGACCCGGCAGGAGGTGATGTGAAAGACCTCTGCCTGAGATCCGGGAGAGTGTTCCCTCTAAGGTGAGTTCGTGTGAGCTAGCTCACAGTTTTTTAGCCTCCGGCTCACATATTTTTGTCTCCGCTGAGGCAGGAGGGCCCCAGAGCAAACTAATTCACGCAGCAGCCCAATCGCTTGCTCGCAACTTTAATGCCAGGAGCTCACGAAGTAGAACTGTTGCTCACAAGACTCCACAGCTTAGAGGGAGCATCGGTGGACTGACGGAGGGCCTGACTCAGCAGAAAGCAGACCCATGTGCCCACTTTGACATACCCCTGCTTGTGGCTCAGATGAAGCCATTCCTTCTTACTGGAACGGGTTTGTGTCCCAATCCCTCTGCGAGTGAGCAATCCTGTGTACTCACAAGTTGCCCACAGGCCAAACATCTGCACTGCAGTCCCTGCGGGGCAAATGGGAGGGCGGAGCGCCAGGAGCGGATTAGGTGCCGTTGGGAAATACCTATTCTGCAGCCATCACCCAGAAAGCGCATTAGACAATCCCGGGGTGGCCTTTGGCAGGGCCCATTTCCACGCCTCCCAGCCTGAGCGCATCCCAACTGCCCAAGCTGCGGAGGGTACGCCCATGCTAACAACCACCCCCGCTCCCCTTTAGGGAACTCCATTGGCTGCACATAAGAGAAGCCAGGACAACGGCCCATCCAGTCCAACACTCTGTCACACAGTGGCCAAAAATACCAGTTGATATCAGGAGGTCCAGCAGTGGGTGGGGCCAGGACACTAGGAGCCCTCACACTATTCACCGCTCCCCACCACCAAAAATACAGAGCATCACTTGCCCCGGAGTCCCTATCTATACCTTGTGGCTAAGAGCCACTGATGGACCTCTGCTCCATAGGCTTATCTAATTCCCTCTTACAAGAACATAAGAGAAGCCAATGTTGGATCAGGCCAATGGCCCCTCCAGTCCAACACTCTGTCACACAGGAGCCAAAAATACCAGGTGCCATCAGGAGGTCCACCAGTGGGGCCAGGACACTAGAAGCCCTCTCACTGTTGCCCCCCGAAAGCACCAAGAATACAGAGCATCCCTCGCCCCAGACTGAGAGTTCCTACCTATACCATGTGGCTAATAGCCACTGAGGGACCTCTGCTCCATATGCTTATCCAATTCCCTCTTATAAGAACATAAGAGAAGCCAATGTTGGATGAGGCCAATGGCCCATCCAGTCCAACACTCTGTCACATGGTGGCCAAATATATCAGGGGCCATCAGGAGGTCCAGCAGTGGGGCCAGGACACTAGAAGCCCTCCCACTGTTGCCCCCCCCCAAGCACCAAGAATACAGAGCATCACTTGCCCCAGACCGAGAGTTCCTATCTATACCTTGTGGCTATAATAGCCACCGATGGATCTCTGCTCCATATGCTTATTTCCCTCTTGAAGCTGTCCATGCTCGTAGACCTCACTTCCTGGCCTCAGTGCAAAGTGTTGGCTATCATGCACATTGCCTTCGCCTCTCATATCTGCAGGAATGTTTAGGCCCCAATGACACTGCCTGCTACAACACCTTCGCTTATCCCAGCAGGGCCTCCTGCAGGCGCCACCCTACAAAGTGGGCAAAATCACATGCTTTCTCCATTGTGGACTCCTGCTTTTTGGGGTGGCCTGCCCCAAGTCAGGAAGGAGAGGAGATTGGATTTATACCTCGCCCTTCACTACCCAAAGGAGTCTCAGAGCGGCTTACAATCTCTTTTCCCTTCCTCTCCTCATGACAGACACCCTGTGCTCTGGCCTGAAGCTAACATGGGGCCCACGGGGGCCGGCCCCCTAGTGTTTCTTCTGGGCCCCTCCCTCCTGGGCTGCCCCCAAAATGCTCCAACTTACCACCTGCACTGTACTTCCATTTAATTAGCTGCTGCCCCCCCCGAAGCCCCCTCCCAAAGAATTCCCTAGCTATGGGGCTGTAGGTGGGGCTGAGAGAGCTTTTTCAAGGACAGCTCTTATCAGAACTACGGCTTGCCCAAGATCAGACCAGCAGCTGCAAGTGGAGGAGTGGGGAATCAAACCCAGTTATCCCAGATTAGAGTCCGCACACTTATCCACTCCACCAAACTGATTTCCCTTTCCTTGTTTTCCACACAGAACAGTGTTATTCGAGAGGGCTTTTCTGCAGAGGTGATAGGGCTACACTGCACAAAATGACTGGGATAAATGATTAGGGACTGTAGTCTTTGCATGACTGAATGTGCCCTAGATCAAGATGGGCAGTTTGTTTGTAGCAGCAGGAAAGAGCAAGAGTCCGGAGCATGTTAAAGACTAAGGAAATTTGGGGCAGGGGAGGAGCCTTCAGGAGTCACTGCTCACTTCTTCAGATAAATGTGCCACGTTAAGACTCAAGTTTCTACCTTGCAGATTTCTGGTTGGTTCCAGACTTCTACAACCCTGATCCCATTGCAGGGCTTAAGTCCCATTTTGTCAAATCACATTGTCTCACTCCGTGTAACCTTCCTTCGAGTGCCTGTGAGAGAGGTACATTTGTAAAGAACTATAAGGAATTATAAGGAACAGTGTCATAAATGCAACGAACATGAAATTGAGCAAACTTCAGAGGATGGTGGAAGACAGGAAGGCCTGGCATGATCTGGTCCATGGGGTTGCGAAGAGTCGGACTCGACTGTGCGACTGAAGAACAACATAAGGAACCCGAGCTTTTGTCGCTGGGAGCAGTCTCTGACAAGCCTCAAACTACAATCCCCAGAATTCTTTGGGAGAAACCACAATAATCAGTAAGCTAGAAAGGCAGATATAGGGGCCAAGCTGAGTGTAAATACACTTGTGATACTAGCAATCAGAATGCAGATTTTTTGAGCGATTGTAATGTACTGCAAACTGTTGGATCAGGGTTAGGCACAGATTCACAGGAGACAGGTTTTTGGGAGGACTTCTGGCTGTATGTGCATCATATTTTTAATTGTTGCTCATGTGTAGGCCTTGTTGCAGTTAGCATCAGGGTACCGGCCTCTCCAGCTGCCCCTGAAAAGGGAAGTCACCTACTGCTCTTCCCCTTGGTCACAGAGCATCACCCATCTTCCCACGCAGCCGTGGTATTACACACAAGCCTGAGCAAGACTGCATCCCACCCAGTTTCCATGAAAGTCACCCAAACCCAGCAGCCTGCTTCCTCATATAGAAGGGATTGGATTTGTAAGTTTACAATCTCCTTTCCCTCCCCCTCCCCACAACAGGCACACTGTGAGGTAGGTGGGGCTGAGAGAGAGCTCTTTTGAGGACTGCTCTTTCCGGAACAGCTCCGAGAGAACTTGTGACTGACCCAAGGCCACACCAGCAGCTGCAAGGGGAGGAATGGGGAATCAAACCCGGTTCTCCCAGATTTAGAGTTCGCGCTCCTAACCACTACACCAACCTGGCTCTGAAGAGCTTGTGATCCCAGCTGGAGCAGAATAAAAGGAATTATTCTTCATATAGAAGGGATTGCTTCCTCTTATAGAAGGGATTGATAGATTACAATCTCCTTTCCCTCCCCTTCCCCACCTGTGAGGTAGGTGGGGCCGAGTGTGCTCTTTTGAGGACTGCTCTTTCCAGAACAGCTCAGACAGAACTTGTGACTGACCCAAGGTCACACCAACAGCTGCAAGGGGAGGACTGGGGAATCAAACCCGGTTCTCCCGGATTTAGAGTTCACACTCCTAACCACTACACTAACCTGGCTCCGAAGAGTTTGTGATCCCAGCTGGAGCAGAATAAAAGGAATCCCGGCCACATCAGCCTAGGACTGGCAAGACCTGTCTGTGTTCGAATGCCCAACTGCCCACGAAACTCACAGGGTGACCTCAGATCAAGTTGCGCCCCCAAAGAGCTAGATTCAGTAGACCAAGAACATTTTTTCGGGGAAATGAGCTTTTGAGTAAAAAAAATCCTAAAAAACTGTGAGCTAGCTCTCACTAACTCAGCTTAACGGGAACACTGGTGGTGGTTCCAAAGTAATAGGGACAGACGAGTGACTAAACAGTGCAGATGTGGACCTTGTGTGTGTCTCTCTCTCATACGCCGCCACCCTGAATGGGCAAAACCCCCGATTCTTCAGTTCCTTCTGTACAAACAGCCCCTTGACCATTGGTATAGAGCTTTCCCCCAGGGTTTACTCCCATGTAACAGCATAAGCAAAGACTGCAGCATTTAAGGAGTCTCTCTCGGCTTCCCTCTACCCCATACAAGGGTGGCTAGCGATCAATGTTCCCTCTAAGCTGTGGAGTCTTGTGAGCGAAAATTGTACTTTGTGAGCTACTGGCATTAAAGTTGTGAGCGAGTGATTTCGCTACTGCATAAATTAATTTGCTCTGAAGCCACCCTTCCTGAGCTAAGGTAAAAATGTGAGCTGGAGGCTAAAAAACTGTGAGCTAGCTCACACTCACTCAGCTTAGAGGGAACACTGCTACCGATGCTTCCTCTAAACTGTGAGTCGTCTTGTGTGCAAAAATTCTCCTTTGTGAGCAACTGGTATTAAAGTTGTGAGCGAGCAATTTGGCTACTACATAAAGCAGTTTGCTCTGGAGCCCTCCTTCCTGAGAGAAGACAAATATCTGTGAGCTGGAGGCTAAAAAACTATGAGATAGCTCACACTAACTTGGCTTAGAGGGAACACTGGTGGCTGGGCTCCTTCCTAGTGAGCCAGGGAATATCCAGTGGAACTCCGCTTGACAAGTTGTTGCCCATTCGCCTCATTCCATGGCTTAATGGGTAGGTTACTCCTAGCCTACCTTATGGGATTGTTGTACATTATACTGAACACATGTAAAGCATGTCTGAATACTTGAAGGGGTCCACACAACCCTCCCTTGTGACTGGGGCCTGGACTACATACACCGATTAGTAGGAGAATGCCTCCTAAAAAGCACAGCTGGTTTCCCAAAGGGGGTGGGTCTAAATGACCTTTGAGGCACCCTTCTCGCCACACCGATTGGCTGCGTTGAAGACCCAGGGAGAAGCACATGATCCACAGAGACCTCTGGTCAGGATAGCAATATGCAATTTGTTTAATAACAAAAACCCAACCTATTGTAGAACAATATTCTCCGAACAATACGTCATTGTAATATACAATACACAAGATTAATTCTCAGAAATCTGAGAATTATATGGAGGGGTTAACATTCCGCTTTTCTCTCTTTTTTTCAACAAAAAAACCCACACACAAGTTTTTCTCTTTTTCTGCTCCGTCACAGTCAAGTCCGTCAGCGTGAAGTCACCTGGCGGGGGCGTCGCTACAGAGGTCAGTGCCGCCCGCCTCCTGTTGGTTCCACTTTGGCCTGGGCTCCTGACTCCTGCACCCCACCCCTGCAAGGCGGGACAGACCAGGCGAGCCGCTTCTCTCCCCTTCACCTCCAGAGTCAATAGCTGATCGAGCCCAGCCTGGGAGAACTGGGGGACAGTCCACCAACATCCGGGCCCCCTCACCCCCCCATCACTGGAGGAGCAGTGTTTCTTCCGAGGGGGGGGGCGTCTTCACTGGAGGCCAACCTCCTCAGCGACACAGGATCCGGTCGTCCGGGTTCACGCAGGCCGCCTGCAAAGACACGGGAAAAGACCGAGGTCAGGATTTAGTTCACTGATTAATGTCATTCGTTATGGGACAAGGTGTCCATAATGCAAGTCAGTAAGGTCACGAGGAGGCAACCAACGCTCCCTCTAAGCTGTGGAGTCTTGTGAGCCAAAATTCCACTTTGTGAGCCACTGGCATTCACTAAAGTATGTGAGGGAGCGATTTGGTGACTTCATAAAAATCAGTTTGCCCTGGAGCCACCCCTTCCTGAGCGGAGACAAAAATGTGTGAGCCGGAGGCTAAAGAACTGTGAACCGGCTCATACTGATTCAGCTTAGGGGAAACACTGGAGCCGACATCCAAATGCGCCCCCCCCCCAAAGAATGCTGTGGTGCTCAGCGGCTTACATACTTTCACAGCAATGGGGGGAAATAATTTTTGTGGTGTCTCTGGCCTACACCATCAAGACTACACAAAGGACACCGCAGGGATTACAGTCAAAACCTCTTGACCTGATAAAACACTGGATCTCATTTCCAGTGTTCCCTCTAAGCTGAATTAGTGTGAGCTAGCTCACAGGTTTTTAGCCTCCAGCTCACACATTTTTTGTCTTGGCTCAGGAAGGGTGGCTCCAGAGCAATCTAATTCACGCAGCAGCCAAATTGCTCGCTCACAACTTTAACGCCAGTAGCTCATAAAGTAGAATTTTTGCTCACAAGACTCCCGCGGCTTAGAGGGAGTATTGCTCATTTCCCCTTCCACCCCCCCCCCCACAAGCTAAATGGATAGCAAAAGCTGTACAGCCATATTGGCCTACACAAAATTCCAAAACACCACCAAAAAACCCCACTTTGTTTGGGTAGCTGACACTGGACTCTGCAAGCTTTTGAGCACAACAGAACTCTTCATCAGTCCAGCAGTTTTCTTAGGAGTGGATATCTGAAGAGAGCAGTGACTCATGAAGACTCATCCCCCGCCACAAAGTTTGTTAGTCGTTCCTGGATTCAACAACAACAACAACCTGGACTCTTGCTGTTTTCTATCGCTACAGAAAGTCTCGAGCTATTCTTAGAAAAGTGGGAAGATTTCTACGGGCCCCAACTCCCAAACTGATCTTCACACACGTCCTCGGTGAGGCGCTTAACTCTGCGGACACCCAAACGGATGGGAAGTTGAGTTCTCATGAGCCCAGAAAGCTTGCACATAAAGCCCTGCAGTCAATTCTGTCGGTCCCAATTCAAAGTATTCCAGGGTCTCGGGTCTTGCTGAAGCAACTGCAACGCGCACCGCCCAATTAACAGAAGAAATCTTTTGGGAGGAGGCAATCACACATGTTGAACACATGAAGCTGCCGTACATCTATCCAAACTGGCAGCGGCTCTCCAGGGTCTCGGGCGGAGATCTTTTCCCAGCGCTTACTGCCAGATCTTTTCACGGGAGATGCCCAGGTCTGAACCTGGGACCAGTGTTCCCTCTAAGCCAAGTCAGTGTGAGGCAGCTCACCATTTTTTAAGCCTCTGGCTCACACATTTTTGTCTTGGCTCAGGAAGGGCGGCTCCAGAGCAGACTACTTTGTGCAGTAGCCAAATCAGCTGCTCACAACTTTAATGCCGGTGGCTCACAAAAACAGAATCTTTGCTCACAAGACTCCACAGCTTAGAGGGAGCGTGGACCTTCCGCATGCCAAGCAGAGGCCCTGCCACGGGAGCCACAGCCCCTCCCACTAAACACAAGGAAAAAAGTAAAGGGAAGGATTTTTCCAAGCAGGCACAAGAACTTCTCGCACTGAGGCACCAACCCTACCCACCCGGCATAACTTTTAAATGAATTTGTGGGGTACAGAATACTTGGCCCACGAGACCCCCCCCCCCTTAAACCTGGGG
>NW_015165871.1:171566-179330 GCF_001447785.1 Gekko japonicus | reverse complement strand
CTAAACCTGGGGAAGTGACCCCCCCCCCCCAAGTACAGATGAGACTCCAAAACAAGGATCTTAGAAACCAGAGGACTAAAAACAACAAGCAGACAACACAGGAGGCGGGGGACTCGCAGGAAGGGAGGAGGGGGCGGAACGCCTAGACACATCCACTGAGATTTGTAAGGATCAACCGGGGCTTCCACTGGTCAGGGTTATTACACTCGCTGTGCCCGACTTACCAGGGGTTGGACTAGATGACCCCGGGGGACCCCCCCTTCCAACTCAGAGTAATGATTTTTGAAAACCAGCTAGCCACGGTGGGGGAATTCGGGATGGAGGAGGAGGACTGGGTATTGGAGAGCCGTTCAAGACAGGAGGAACTGCACGGGGGGGGATGTTTCCCAGTTCTAGAGCCCCCCTCCAAGTACAGAGCCCAAGAAATCCTTCCCGGAAAACCCTGTCGAAGGCCAAATCACTTAAAAACCAAATCAGAAGGAAGGAGAGAGGAGAACAGAGAAAAGAGCCCACAAGCAACCCTATCTCGAAGGAAACACCTCTGACCACATCCCAAATCACCTCCCTCGGGAAGGGAGAAGGTGGCTCCCCCCCCCCCCAATGGTTTCAAAGTTACCCACCCGCGGTGACTCCCAATGACCCAGGGCGGTCTGATCTCGGAAACGAGGCACGGTCGGCTCTAGGGGGGAATGGATGGGAAGCCACCAAGGAGTCCGGGGTCGCTACGCAGAGGCAGGCGACGGCCAACCACCTCTGAACGCCTCTCGCCTTGACCAGGTCGACCCAATCTAGCCCGGTCCCGTCAGATCTCGAAACCTAAGCAGGGTCGGCCCTAGTTAGGACTCGGATACATGACCACCAAGGAAGCCCAGGGTCGCTACGCAGAGGCAGGCGACGGCAAAATACCTCTGAACGCCTCTCGCCTTGACCAGGTCGACCCAATCTAGCCCGGTCCCGTCAGATCTCGAAACCTAAGCAGGGTCGGCCCTAGTTAGGACTCGGATACATGACCACCAAGGAAGCCCAGGGTCGCTACGCAGAGGCAGGCGACGGCAAAATACCTCTGAACGCCTCTCGCCTTGACCAGGTCGACCCAATCTAGCCCGGTCCCGTCAGATCTCGGAAACTAAGCAGGGTCGGCCCTAGTTAGGACTCGGGATCAATGTTCCCTCTAAGTTGTGGAGTCTTGTGAGCAAAAATTCTATATTGTGAGCTACTGGTGTTAAAATTGTGAGCGAGGGATTTGGCTTCTGCATAAACTAGTTTGCTCTGGAGCCGTCCTTCCTGAGCGAAGACAAAAATGTGTGAGCTGGAGACTAAAAAAACTGTGAGCTAGCTCACACTAACAGCTTAGACGGAACACTGCTCGGGATGCAAGACCACCAAGGAAGCCCTGGGTCGCTACGCAGAGGCAGGCAACGGCCAACCACCTCTGAACGCCTCTCGCCTTGACCAGGTCGACCCAACCTAGCCCGGTCCCGTCAGATCTCGGAACCGAAGCAGGGTCGGCCCGAGTTAGGACTGGGGATGCAAGACCACCAAGGAAGCCCAGGGTTGCTACGCAGAGGAACGCCTCTCGCCTTGACCAGGACGGCCCAATCTACCCCGGTCCCATCAGATCTCGGAACCGAAGCAGGGTCGGCCCTAGTTAGGATTCGAATACAAGACCACCAAGGGACTTGCGATGCGGGACCGCCACGGTTGCCGCGCAGAGGCAGGCGCCGGCAAACCACCTCTGCTCCGCTCCTGCTTCGACATTTCTACGGGGTGTGAAGCCTGGACGGGGGAAATAGCCAAGAACCGGCGTCGCGGGGCGTCTCTCACCTCGGGCCCGGCGACGGCGGCCTCTTGGGCGCCCCGCGGGGGGCTCGGCCCGGCGCCCATCGGGTGCTGGAGCTCCAGCTGGAGGTCCCAGATGTAGTCGATGACGTGCTGGAGGATCTCGACCTTGGAGACGCGCCGGTGGCGGGGCAGGGTGGGCACCAGCGCCGCCAGCCGCGAGAAGCAGCCCTTCATGTCCATCAGGAGCGAGGCGGCGGCGGCCGCCTGCTCCGGGCCCAGCGGCAAGCCCCGAGGGGGCGGCGGGCTGCCCGCCCGGGGAGGGCGCAGCTGGGCCCCGGGGAAACGGCGGGGACGACCTTCATGGCTGCTGGGCGACGGGGAGGCGGCGAAGGGCCCGGAGCCGGAGGGACAGAGGCGACGAGCAACGGCGCTGCAAGCGGGCAATGGGCACGCCACCGGGCGAGGAGCGCAATTTATAGAATTCTAGGCGCGGTGGGCGGGGCCGCCGGCTGGCGAGGCGGCCAATCGCGGGGCGCGGGGGCGTGGCTTCCGACCCTCCTTTCCCATTGTACGGAACCCAATGGCGAAACGTATTTTTCGTATTTTTCCTTTCGGTGAAATGCAATTTGTGTGTTTCTCTTTCTCTCCCCCGCCCCTTTGGAGAAGGGAGATACGGGGAGGGAGGGAGGGGGGAGAGGCGCAGGTGGAGGCCGCTCGGAGGCATTTTGATCTTTCTTTTGGGGGGGGGGAGAAAAAAGGAGGCGGATGAAAGGAATGTGACAAGCACTTGAAAACAAATCGCCTTTTAACGACCGGCTTGACATTTCCCGCTCCTTTCCGCCCCGCGTTCGCGCAACACGGAGACGCGGAAACGAAACGAGCCTTGGGGTGGCTTCTTATCACCTTCTGCAAGAACTCCCCCCCCCCCCAATACAGCCCCTGCTTGCTAAGGATGGGGGGGGGAAAAAACCTGTCCAGATAGGTAGAACAAACTCGGGCTCTGATCACATAGGCTAAATAATGGACTTTCAATCCACTTTCAATGCAGTTTCCAACTAGATTTTACTGTGTGAACTGGCAGGATCCAGTTGGAAAGTGCATTGAAAGTCCATTATTTAGCGCCTGTGATCACCGCCTTGCAGTCCACTGGCACCATTCAAACCGCTGTATCTGAAGAAGTGTGCTTGCGCATGTCGGCTGTGTTTGTCTACACTACACACACACACAAAAGCCTACACCCAGAATAAAGCTTGGTTGGTCTCAAAGGCGCCCCTGGACTAAAACTTGGTTCTGCTGCTTCAGACAACCAACATGTTTCATTTGCGGTATTAAGCTTTTGTGTGTATGCGCACTTCTTCAGATACACCGAAGATGAATGCGCACGGAAAGCTTATACCTTGCACAAATTTTTTGTCGGTCTCAAAGGTGCCGCTGGGCCTGAAACTTGGTCCTGCTGCTTCGGACAGACATGGCGACCCACTTGAATGTTTAATTCTGCGTGCACGTTTTCGTGTGGATCTACCACAGAGCAACTTCCCTCCGTTTTATCCGCACCACGACCCTGTGATCCACCGGCGATCAATGCCAGTGTATCTGAAGAAGCGTGCATGCGCACCAAAGCCGATACTCAGAATTAAACTTTGTTGGTCTCAGAGGTGCCACTCGACTCAAACTGTGTTCTGGCGCTTCGGACCGACATGGCGACCCCACCTGAATCTGTCCGGAGCAGGGCATTTTCTGAATGAATCCCCTAACCTGCACCGTCGATTAAAAAGGGCCAATTCATTATAGAGCGAGATAAGAAAGGGGGCGCAGTACGGGGACAATTCCTGCAGGCTCTGCCGGGCATGTGGCTGTGATGGATTTGTTGGGCGCAGGCGATAGGAAACGCACACATAATAAAAGAGGAAACGGCTTGTAATCTCACTTCTGCAGGCCTCACACAGATGGGGCCGGTTAGGCCTCGCTCCCGGTTCGGCTTTCTGGGACGAAGCCTGCGGGTTAACCGCCAATCTTCCGCCCAGGGACCCTGCCTGACCCGAGTGGTGTCGGCCAGCTTTGGGAGGGCTTTCCAAGAGACGCGAGTTTGACCTTGCAGACATGTGTTCAAGCCCACAAAACCCGTTCAGCCCTTGCTGATCTGTTTGTGGGGGAGTGAGGCAGGGAACCATCCTGGGTGTGTTTGGAAGCAGGGGTGTGTGTGTGTGGAATCACAGTTGCTGGTTTCCCAGTCACTGATTTCATTTGGGTGTGGATCCGTCTCCAAGACCCCCGTTCGGAGAAGACTAGTATTGGTGATTAGATTTTGCTCCAGCTTTTGGCCGGTGCAGTTGTTAAGAGAAACCTCGTCTGGTTTTTAAGACACTTCGCCCGCCATGCCTTTAGATTCGCACCCAGAACCGAATCGAGCGGCGTTAAAAAACCCGTTGGGAGTTGAGACGCGCTGCTTACTCTGCCCAGGATCTAGCCTGGGAGGACTTTCACACAGGCCGGGTCAGTGTACTTTCAAACCACTTCGCCATTCGTTTTTACTGTGTGAAAAGGCAAAACCCAGCTTGCAAAAACAGTTGCCAAAGTGCATTTCTGAAGGTCCTTATTCAGCACATATGAAAACACGGCAACTAGGGATGGGCCATTTTTATTTTATTTTTTGCACTCACTACCCAGAGAAAGAAGCCAAACATCTGGACCCGAAATGCACCCGTCTGGCAGGCCCTTGGCCTTCCCGCTGGATGGCCCCAAAAGCGCCAAATCTAACTTGCACACAGGACCCCGAAAACGCGTTTTTAAGAACCACGTGTGAAAGCGTTCCAAAACGCAACTGGGTGTGGGCCACTGTTTGCATCCCCACACCCAGAGGACGCAAACACTGGCGCCACAGATGCAACCCTTTGCAAGGCACTGCGGGGGCAGTGTTCCCTCTAAGCTGAGTGAGTGTGCGCCAGCTCGCAGGTTTTTAGCCTCCGACTCACAGATTTTTGTCTTCGCTCAGGAACGATGGCTCCAAAGCAAACTCGTGTGCGCAGCAGCCAAATCGCTCGCTCGCAACTTTTAAGGCCCGCCGCTCACAAAGTAGGATTTTTGCTCACAACTGTCGCTCACCAAGTTGAATCGTTGCTCACAACTGTCACTCACGGCTTTAACGCCCCTCGCTCCCAAAGCAGAACTTTTGCTCACAGGACCCCCGCAGCTTCGAGGGAGCACCGCTGCGGGGGTTCGTCGCAAAGGTCTCCCGAACCCGCCGACACTTTTCCACGCGCAGGATCTCCTGCAAGCAAATTTAAAAAAAAAAATCGCTTTGCAAAAATACATGCATTTTGCAAGCAAAAAAAAAATCGCTTTGCAAAAATAGATGCATTTTGCAAGCAAAAAAAAACCGCTTTGCAAAAATAGATGCATTTTGCAAGCAAAAAAAATCGCTTTGCAAAAATATATGCATCTTTTAAGGGCTTGTTTACATTTTCTTGCCGCCCCCCCCCCTTGCACCAGCACAACCCCTCGGTTGCGCCTCCTCCTCTGCCCCCCACCTCCTTCCCTTCCCTTGCACTGGAGGCCTGCCATTTATAGCCGTTCCCACAGCCGCCGCGGTAGCGCTCCGCCGCCGCCCCCTCCCCCTCCTTCCCCGGGCTGTTTCTGTGTCTTAACAAGCTGCTCAGACCGCGAGACGCCAGGGCCTGTGATGTCACCCATTCATAAAACCCCCGGCGCTGTCAGCCTGGCACAGCCAGCCTGGGCCTGAGAACCGGGGCCCGGCTGCTTTTATCACCTCCGAGCCAAAGGAGAGGATTACGCCCCCTCCCTGACACCTGCGAGAAGCTATTGTTAGCCCGGCTTGGGCAATCGGGTCTTCCCCCCCCCTCCCCTGCACAATGCAAACCCTCATTCCCAACAAGGAGCCAGCTGTTCCCAGCCCAGAGAGGGGCCCCCCCCGGGGGAGGGGAGAGTTTGCAATGCCTGGGCATTTGTGCAGCTTGCGGGCGGCTGGGAGCGACTGTTGCAAGGGAGGGGCGTCTCTCTCGCCGCCCCTCCCTTGCAAGCTTGCACAGGGGGAGCTGGCCAGGGTTCCCTCTAAGCTGAGTGAGTGTGAGCCGGCTCACAGTTTCGTAGCCTCCGGCTCACACATTTTTGTGTTAGCTCAGGAAGGGATGGCTCCAGAGTCCAGAGCAAACTAATTGATGCAGCAGCCAAATTGCTCACTCACAACTTTATTGCCAGTAGCTCACAAAGTAGAATTTTTGCTCACAAGACTCCACAGCTTAGAGGGAGCCTTGGAGCTGACCAGTGTTCCCTCTAAGCTGAGTTAGTGTGAGCCGGCTCACAGTTTTTTAGGCTCCGGCTCACACATTTTTGTCTTCGCTCAGGAAGGGATGGCTCCAGAGCAAACTGATGTATGCAGCAGCCAAATCGCCGGCTCACAACTTGAATGGCAGCAGCTCACAAAGTAGAATTTGTGCTCACAGGACTCCACAGCTTAGAGGGAGCCTTGGAGCTGACCAGTGTTCCCTCTAAGCTGAGTTAGTGTGAGCCAGCTCACAGTTTTTTAGCCTCCGGCTCACACATTTTTGTCTTAGCTCAGGAAGGGATGGCTCCAGAGCAAACTGATTTATATGGTAGCCAAATCGCCGGCTCACAACTTGAATGGCAGCAGCTCACAAAGTAGAATTTTTGCTCACAGGACTCCACAGCTTGGAGGGAGCCTTGGAGCGGACCAGTGTTCCCTCTAAGATGAGTGAGTGTGAGCCAGCTCACAGTTTTTCAGCCTCCAGCTCACGCACATTTTTGTCTCCGCTCAGGAAGGAGGGCTCCAGAGCGAACTAATTTGCGCAGCAGCCGTATTGCTCGCTCACAACTTGAATGTCAGGTGCTCACAAGGTCGAATTTTTGCTCAAAAGACTCCGCAGCTTAGAGGGGACATTGGATCTGACCCCAGCTTCGGGATTGGGGGGGGGCAATGTTCCCTCTAAGCGGAGTGAGTGTGAGCCGGCTCACCGTTTTTTAGCCTCCGGCTCACAGATTGCTTTTTTGTCTTCGCTCGGGAAGGATGGCTCCGGAGCAATGCTGCCTTTAAGACGTGGAGTCTTGTGAGCAAAGATCCTACTTTGTGAGCGACTGGCATTAAAGTTGTGAGCGAGCCATTTGGCTGCTGCATAAACTAGTTTGCTCTGGAGCCCTCCTTCCTGAGCGAAGGCAAAAATGTGTGAGCTGGAGGCTGAAAAACAGTGAGTTAGCTCACACAAACTCAGCTTAGAGGGAACAGTGCGCAATGTTCCCTCTAACTGTGGAGTCTTGCGAGCAAAAATCCTACTTTGTGTGCTACTGGCATGAAAGCTGCGAGCGAGCAAGTCGGGTGCGGCATCAGTTAGTTTGCTCTGGATCCCTCCTTCCTGAGCGAAGGCAAAAATGTGTGAGCCGCAGGCTAAAAAACTGTGAGCTACCTAACACTAACTCAGCTTAGAGGGAACACTGCTCTGGAGCAAACTATGCAGTTGCCAAATCGCTGGCTCACAACTTTAAGGCCAGGAGTTCACAAAGTAGAAGCTTCACTCCCAAGACTCCAGAGCTTAGAGACAACATTGCCGCAGTGTTCTCTCTAAGCTGAGTTAGTGTGAGCCAGCTCACAGTTTTTTAGCCTCTGGCTCACACATTTTTGTCTTAGCTCGGGAAGGAAGGCGCCAGAGCAAACTCATTTATGCAGTATTTATTTATTTATATTTATTTATATATTAATTTGACTTTTACCCCGCTCTCCCACCAAGGTAGCCAAATCGCTCACTCACAGCTTTAATGCCAGTAGCTCACAAAGTAGAATCTTTGCTCACAAGACTCCTTTGCTTAGAGACAACGTTGCCGCCGAGCAGTGTTCCCTCTAAGCTGAGTGTGAGCCAGCTCACAGTTTTTTAGCCTCTGGCTCACACATTTATGTCTTAGCTCAGGAAGGAGGGCTCCGGAGCAAACTAATTTACGCAGCAGCCGAATCGCTCG
>NW_015165871.1:163041-171506 GCF_001447785.1 Gekko japonicus | reverse complement strand
CTCACAACTTTAATGCCAGGAGCTCACAAAGTGGAATCTTTGCTAACAAGACTCCACAGCTTAGAGCAGGGGTCCTCAAACTTTTAAAACAGGGGGCCAGTTCACTCTCCCTCAGACCATTGGAGGGCCGGATTATAGTTTAAAAAACCCTATGAACAAATTCCTATGCACACTGCACATATCTGCAGTTTGGCGCCCCTGAGGGCCGGCGGGCCGGATAAATGTTTTCGGCGGGCCACATGTGGCCCACGGGCCGTAGTTTGAGGGCCCCTGGCTTAGAGACAACATTGCCAGTGTTCCCTCTAAGCTGAGTGTGAGACAGCTCAGTTTTTTAGCCTCCAGCTCACGCGTTTTTGTCTTTGCACAGGAAGGATGGCTCCTAAGTTAACTAATTCATGCAGCGGCCAAATCCCTCGCTCACAACTTTGAGGCAGGGTGCTCACAAAGTAGCATTTTTGCTCACAAGACTCCACAGCTCAGAGGGAGCATTGGGAGGGGGGGCAGGATACTCCCCCCTACACACACTGCACAGCTCTGCCCCCCCCCCCCCCGGGGAAAATCGCACCAGCCGCATTCCGGTGAGATGGCCCCGGGGAGACTGTGGCTCTCAAGCTTTGGAGTCTGGCAGAGAAACGGCCCAAACCGGACTTGCCATTTGTGGCATTTTAACTGCCCTGAGCCGGGCCTTGGGTGGGAAGGTGGGTTAAAAATTCAATAAATAAATAAATGAACTCCCTGCTCACAGCTTTCTGCACCGGTGGAGACTCACAAACACACATGAATGCATGAACCTCCTGGGTTCTAGATCTGTGGGGAGCCGGGCCCAAAGTAGGTGATGGGAAAGACCTCTGCCTGAGACCCTGGAGAGCTGTAGAGAGGGGCCGTGGCTCAGCGGCAGAGCCTCTGCTTGGCATGCAGGAGGTCCCTGGTTCAATCCCCGGCATCTCCAGTTAAAAGGACCAGGCAGGAGGTGATGGGAAAGACCTCTGCCTGAGACCCTGGAGAGCTGTCAAGAGGGGCCATGGCTCAGTGGAAGAGCCTCTGCTTGGCATGCAGGAGGTCCCAGGTTCGATCCCCGGCATCTCCAGTTCAAAGGACCAGGCGGTAGGTGATGGGAAAGACCTCCGCCTGAGACCCTGGAGAGCTGCTGCCCGTCTGAGTAGACAGCATGAGATGGAGCAAGTCCCTCCAGGAAGCCACAAGGGCCCTCAGTTTGCAAGACCTGAGCAAGGCTGTTACCGATAGGACATTTTGGAGATCATTAATTCATAGGGTTGCTGTAAGTCGGAAATGACCTGATATCACTTAGCACACACACACAAGATGCAGAGACAGTTTATTTATTTACTTCATTTGCATCTCGTCTCTCTCCCCATGGGGACCCGGACGCAGCTTACATCCTTCACCTCTCCTCCTTTTCATCCTCACAACAACCCTGTGTGGTAGGCTAGGCTGAGATTATATGTGACTGGCCCAAGGTATAAGCTTTCGAGAGTCAAAGCTTCATTTGTATATACGCCCCCAAATCTTGCTCCTCTTTAAGATGCTTCTGGATTCGAATCCATCTCTTCTATTGCAGACCAACAGGGCCACTCTCTGAAACTCTGGTCACCACACCTCAAAAAGGATATTATAGCACTGGGAAAAGTGCAGAAAAGGGCAACTAGAATGATAAAAGGGTTGGAACACTTTCCCTATGAAGACAAGTTAAAACGCTTGGGGCTCGACGGCTGAGGGGTGACATGATCGAGGTTTATAAGACTATGCATGGGATAGAGCAGGTCGAGAAAAAGGTCCTTTTCTCCCTTTCTCACAATACAAAAACTTGTGGGCACTCCATGAAATTGCTGAGCAGTCGGGTTAGAATGGATAAAGGGAAGTTTGGTGTAGTGGTTAAGTGTGCGGACTCTAATCTGGGAGAACCAGGTTTGATTGTTGACAAGCTCGAGCGTGTCCAGAAGAGGGCAACCAGGACGGAGAGAGGGTTGGAATCCAAGTCTTATGAGGAAAGGCTGAAAGAGTTGGGTCTGTTTAGCCTGGGAAAGTGAAGGCTTAGAGGGGACAGGATTGCAGTCTTCAAGTATCTGAAGGGCTGTCATGTAGAAGATGGAGCAGATCTATTCTCTCTTGCTCCGGATTGCAAGACTAGATCTAATGGGTGGAAATGACAAGGGAGTCGTTACCGGCTAAATATCAGGAGAAACTTCCTAAATGTAAGAGTGGTTGAGCAGTGGAACAGTCTGCCTCGGGAGGTGGTGGACGCTCCTTCGCTGGACGTTTTCAAGCGGGGGCTGGACGACCATCTTTTGGGAATGTTGTAGGTCTGTAGGGCTATCTTTTGGCTATGCTCCTGCAGAGTGCAGGGGGTTGGACTAGATGACCTGCAAGGTCCCTTCCAACTCTAACATTCTATGATTCTATGATTCCCCATTCCTCCACTTGCACCTGGCTGGATGACCTTGGACAAGCCATAGTCCTGTCAGAGCTGTCCTTGAAAAAGAGCAGTTTCTGTCAGAGCTCTCTCAGCGCCACCTACCTCACAGGGTGTCTGTTGTGGGGAGGAGAAGGGAAAGGAGTTTGAAAGCCACTCTGAGACTCCCTTGGGTAGTGAAGGATGGGGTATAAATCCAATCTCTTCTTTTTTTCTTCACCCAAAGAGTGATTAACACATGGAAATCACAGGAGGTGGTGGCGGCTACAAGAGGGAATTGGATAAACATCTGGAGCAGAGGTCCATGGGTGGCTCTTAGCCACAGATAGGAACTCTCAGTCTGGGGCAAGGGATGCTCTGTATTCCTGATGCTTGGGGGGGGGGCTTCTGGAGTTCTGGCCCCACAGCTGGACCTCCTGAGGGCACCTGTTGTTTTTGGCCACTGTGTGACACAGAGTGTTGGACTAGATGGGTCATTGGGCCTGATCCGACATTGGCTTCTCTTATGTTCTTATGTTCCAACCAGGGGTCATTTCGTAGAAAAAGAGGTGCAGGAGCTCATTAGCATAACTCATTATCATCACTCATTTGCATATGCCACACCCCCATGACATCACCGGAATTGTGTCAGAAGGCAACACCCACCGCTCAGGGTCCACTGGACTGTTTTGGATTGCTAGCTATTGGGGGGGAGGAACGTGCAGATCTGTCCTTGCAGAGGAGGGAGAGCTTGTACCTGAATAAAACCTGGTCTTAAAGGTGCCACTGGACTGTTTGGGGCTGGGGGGGGCTCTGCAACTTAACTGGCTGCTTCTTGCTCTGACTGAGGGCTGCTGGGAGCAGGGGGCGGGGCTTGTTGCATGTGCCCGCCCCCTGGGCTCTTTCCTGCCGGAGCTCCGCTCCTGTGCGCTCCCGCAGGAAATGACCCCTGATTCTAACAACTGAGTGGGTTAAGGGGACAAAGTTCGGGTCCGGTGGCACCTTGAAGACAATCAAAGTTTAATTCTGGGCAGACGCTTTCGTGTGCATGCAATGTTCTTCAGATAAGAACTACCTGGCCAGGAAAAATGAGGGCCAGAGAAGGAAAGAAGCCCTGGCAGAAGTCCTGGGCAGAGAGGGGAGGAAAAGGTAAAGCATCCTGAACTGGAAATTATCTTTGGCGGCAGGCCTCTCCTGCATAGTTGGGAGGCTCCAATGGAAACCCGGTCTGTGGAAAGAAATGTGCTTAGGATGGCGTCTTAAGGTGTCAGAAGAAATGACGCCCAGCCTTGTTGTGCTTGCAGCTACCCTGCGAGGCAAGTCCCTGTTTGTCAGGCAAGGAACAGAGAGGTTAATAAAGACAGCCTGGTCAAGGCTGTCTGCTGAGTTGGTCGGGGTGCCAGCCTCCAGGTGGGACCTGGGGAACCCCCGGAATTACAGCTCCTCTCCAGGTCCCCCGGAAAAAACGGCTGCTTTGGAGGGTGGACTCTGTGGCATTGCATCCTTGCTTGAGAATGCTCTGGGGAAAAGAGCGGCGAAACCAAACCAAAAGGGGGTGGGTTTTTTGTTGCTGCTGCTGCTGTTCATTTTATTTTATTATGTTTTATTGTGCGTGTTGTGTTCGTCGTTTGCGTTAGCAATGAAGATAAAAATCCAAACTGAGGGGGAAAAGAGAGCCAGTTTGCTGCAGTGGTGAAGTGCGCGGACTCTAATCTGGGAGAGCCGGGTTCGGTTCCCCACTCCTCCCCTTGCAGCTGCTGGATGACCTTGGGCAAGCTGTAGTTCTGTCAAGAGCTGTCCTTGAAAGGGCAGTCCTCTCAGAGCTCTCTCAGCCCCACCGACCTCACAGGGTGTCTGTTGTGGGGAGGGGAAGGGAAAGGAGTTTGTCAGCCACTCTGAGACTCCTTTGGGTAGTGAAGGGCGGGGTATAAATCCAATCTCTTCTTCTTCTTCTTCTTCTTCTTCTTCTTCTTCTTCTTCTTCTTCTACCTCACAAGGTGTCTGCTGTGGGGAGGGGAAGGGAAAGGAGTTTGTCAGCCGCTCTGAGACTCCGAGTGAAAGACGGGGTACAAATCCAAACTCCTCCTACTCCTACTCCTCTTCTTCCTCTTCTTCTTCTGGTTGTTGGCCTCCAAGTAGGTACCTGGGGATGTCCCAGAATTACAACTCATCTCCGGACTTGAGATCACTCCTCCTGGGGAAAAGGGATGCTTTGGAGGGTGGACTCTGTGGCATTGTATCCCACTGAGGTCCCTGTCCTCCCCAAACTCTATCCCCAAATCTCCTGGAGTTTCCCAACCTGGAGCTGGTAACTCTACACCCCGTCCAATGCTCCCTCTAAGCTCTGGAGTCCTGTGAGCAAAAATTCTACTTTCTGACCTACTGGCATTAAAGCTGTGAGCAGGTGATTGGGCTGCTGCATAAATCGGTTTGCTCTGGAGCCCTCCCTTCCTGAGCTAAGACAAAAATGTGTGAGCCGGAGGCTAAAAACCTGTGAGCTGGCTCACACTAACTCAGTTTAGAGGTAACACGGACCCCGTCCTCTGCTGGTGGCCGGGTGGTGGCCGGGGGGGGGGGGACCTCCAAACTAGGAACTTGAAAGCAGCTCTATCATGCGTCTGTCATCTTGACTTCTGGGCCGGAGAGATAAGGGTTCCTTTGTCCCCGGCACGTCATCCGAATCAGTTCTGGGCTGCTGGAAAGCAGGGCGATGACCAGATATTAAAACAAGAATTAAAGACAGCACGATAATAAAACACCAGCCCTACAGAAGGAAGGGAACACAGGGGGGGAATCCAGGGGATCCCAGTGTTTTGGAAGCCAGTGGGCACCTGAACAGATTGGCGGGCCCAACTACAAAATGGCTGCCATGACGGGACACATAGGGAGCCCGGGGGCAGAAGTGGGGTGATTACAAAAAATACTTTGGGACGTTTTGAACGGCGCAATCTGATCTCCAGTGGCCAATCAGAAGCCCTGCTGGACAAGAGCCTCATATAGAAAAGAAGAAGGAGGAGGATTGGATTTATACCGCATGGCCCTTCACTACCCAGAGGAGTCTCAGAGCGGTTTACAAACTCCTTTCCCTTCCCCTCACCACAACAGACACCCTGTGAGGTAAAAGAAGAAGAAGAAGAAGAGATTGGATTTATATCCCACCCTTCACTACCCAAAGGTGTCTCAGAGCGGCTTACAAACTCTTTTCCCTTCCCCTCCCCACAACAGACACCCAGTGAGGTAAAAGAAGAAGAAGAAGAAGAAGAAGAAGAAGAAGAAGAAGAAGAAGAGGAGGAGGTGGAGGAGGAGGAGGAGGAGGAGATTGGATTGATACCCCGCCCTTCACTACCCAAAGGAGTCTCAGAGCGGCTTACAAACTCTTTTCCCTTCCCCTCCCCACAACAAACACCCTGTGAGGGAGGTGAGGCTGAGAGAGCTCTCTCGAGGACTGCTCCTGAGAGAACAGCTCTGAGAGGAGGACGAGGAGATTAGATTTATACCTCGCCCTTCACTACCCAAAGGTGTCTCAGAGCGGCTTACAAACTCCTTTCCCTTCCCCTTCCCACAACAGACACCCTGGGAGGTAGGCGGGGCTGAGAGAGTTCTGACAGAAAGGGCTCTTTTTCAAGAACAGCTCTTATCAGAACTACGGCTTGCCCAAAGGTCATCCAGCAGCTGCCAGTGGAGGAGTGGGGAATCACCCACTTTATATCACTCCACCCACTTTCTAAAAACACTTGGTGGGTGCCGAGAAAAGGTACTGGCACATGCTAGACAATGTCAAACCAATGGCAATACACCCACTAACATACAGACCCAGCAGCGGGAAGAACCAAAGGCCCAAGACCCGGAAACATCCTTGTGGTATGCAGCCTCTTTCGACAGCCTTCAGGCAGAGAATGGACTTTGTCCACTTCTGGAAGGTCGGCAAGAGGGCGGGGCGGGGAACGGCCCACTTCCTCCTATCTCAAAGGGACCTTGCAGGTCACCTAGTCCAACCCCCTGCACTCTGCAGGAGCACAGCCGAAAGACAGCCCTACAACATACCCGAAAGAGGGTCGTCCAGCCTCCGCTTGAAAACGTCCAGCAAAGGAGCATCTACCACCTCCCGAGGCAGACTGTGTTCCACTGCTCAACCACTCTGTTAGGAAGTTTCTCCTGATATTTAGGCGGAAGAAGAAGAAGAAGAAGAAGAAGAAGAAGAAGAAGAAGAAGAAGAAGAAGAAGAAGAAGAAGAAGAAGAAGAAGAAGAAGAAGAAGAAGAAGAAGAAGAGATTGGATTTATACCCCGCCCTTCACTTGGAGTCTCAGAGCGGCTTCCAAACTCCTTTCCCTTCCCCTCCCCACCACAGACACCCTGGGAGGCAGGCGGGGCTGAAAGAGCTCTGACAGAAACTGCTCTTTTTCAACAACAGCTGTGCCAGAACTACAGCTTGCCCAAGGTCATCCAGCAGGTGCAAGTGGAGGAGTGGGGAATCAAACCCGGTTCTCCCAGATTAGAGTCCACACACTTAACCACTACACCAAACTGGCTCTCCCTTGTTATTTCCACCCATTAGATCTGGTCTTGCAATCCGGAGCAAGAGAGAATAGATCTGCTCCATCTTCTACATGAGAGCCGCTGAACATGTGCAAAGTGCTTCTCCTTTTCAAGCAACCCAATCTGGGTCAGTGTCTGCATAGCCATGCTGGAACCGGACCTGGTACAGCACTAGAGAATCACGGCTCATAATATCCAGAGAACAAGAGGAGAGAAAAACGATACTATATTGTAAACGATGGAATACAACAATGTATGACAAAAATTACAAAAAGGAAGAGAGGTCCACACAGAAACCGTTGACTGCTTGCAGAATTATTCTACATATACACACTGAAGTACTGTATATATTGCTGTTCTTATTCAACAGTGGATGGAAACCCGGAGACCACTGATAGGCACGGTCCAGTTCAGATGCAGACCTTCGAAACAACTGGATAGTCTGGGAAATTTCGTCAACCCAACTTTATGTTTTGGACCTCTCTTCCACTGGTATTTTGGTATTTTTGTCGTACCTTGTTGTATTCTATTGTTATAATCATTTACAATATAGTATCGTTTTTGCGTTATTTAGCGCATGTATACGGTTTCTTCCCCCCTGCCCTTTTTTTCTCTTGTTCTCTGGAACAGGACTTAGGGCATCCGGGTTCGAATCCCCACTTGCAAGCTCGTTGGGGGGCCTTGGGCCAGTCACGCCCTTTCAGCCTAACCTACCTCCCAGGGTTGTCGTGAGGATAAAACAGAGGCCGGCAGAACAACGTAAGCCACTTCGGGTCCACACCGGGGAGAAAGCTGGGGTCTACATGGTGTAAATGAATCAACATCAGGGCTTAATGCAAGTGAGCGCTTTTCCCGGCACTTGGGGATAATCAGAACCCTGCCAACCACCCAGCTGGCGCTGGGAAGCTGCCAGAGTGGAATGGAAGGGGCCAGCCTCCTGGCGAACATACTGTAGAGAGGGATGTGCAGAGGAGCTGTACAGACGCATTTGATCAAAGGCAGAGAGCCCCTTTTCCCTGGGGGGAGGGGGGGATTATCAAGCAGGTTTTAAAGGTCTGGTACATTCCGCCTTTGCCAGAAAAAAAGAGCAGCGTCCTGTGAGACGTTCTTCTGTATCTCGTAATACGCGATAGCGGCATCGGCCACAGAAGTTGGCTACTCCCTCTCATTTTTTAAAAAACGGGAGCTGTATATGGAGCAGAGGTCCCTCAGTGGCTCTTGGCCACAAGGTATAGATAGGAACACTCAGTCTGGGGCAAGGGATGCTCTGTATTCTTGGTGCTTGGGGGGGGGCAACAGTGGGAGGGTCTTCTGGTGTCCTGGCCCCACTGCTGGACCTCCTGAGGGCACCTGGCATTTTTGGCTTCTGTGTGACACAGACTCTTGGACTGGAGGGGCCATTGGCCTGATCCAACATTGGCTTCTCTTATGTTCTCTTATGTTCTTTGGTGCATCAGGTCAGACCTGATGCACCAAAGCAGGCTGAGTCCCTGCGGTTCATCTCCACCTCCCTCCTTC
>NW_015165871.1:156293-161743 GCF_001447785.1 Gekko japonicus | reverse complement strand
GCCTGATCCAACATTGGCTTCTCTTATGTTCTCTTATGTTCTTTGGTGCATCAGGTCAGACCTGATGCACCAAAGCAGGCTGAGTCCCTGCGGTTCATCTCCACCTCCCTCCTTCTGTCCCCAGCAATAAGAACATCAGAGAAGCCATGTTGGATCAGGTTGGCCTGATCCAACATTGGCTTCTCTTATGTTCTCTTATGTTCTTTGGTGCATCAGGTCAGACCTGATGCACCAAAGCAGGCTGAGTCCCTGCGGTTCATCTCCACCTCCCTCCTTCTGTCCCCAGCAATAAGAACATCAGAGAAGCCATGTTGGATCAGGCCAATGGCCCACCAAGTCCAACACTCTGTGTCCCACAGTGGCCAAAGCCCAGGGCCCATCAGGAGGTCCACCGGCGGGCCCAGAACCCCTGAAGCCCTCCCACTGTTGCCTGCCCCCCAAGCACCAAGAAGACAAAGCATCACTACCCCAGATGTAAGAACATAAGAGAAGCCAATGTTGGATCAGGCCAATGGCCCCCCAAGTCCAACACTCTGTGTCCCACAGTGGCCGAAACCCAGGGGCCATCAGGAAGTCCACCGGTGGGGACAGAACTCCAGAAGCCCTCCCACAGTTGCCCCCCCAAGCACCAAGAAGACAGAGCATCACTGCCCCAGACATAAGAACATCAGAGAAGCCATGTTGGATCAGGCCAGTGGCCCCTCCAGTCCAACACTCTGTGTCATAAAGTGGCCCAAACCCAGGGGCCATCAGGAGGTCCACCGGTGGGGCCAGAACATCCAGAAGCCCGCACACTGTGGCCCCCCCAAGCACCAAGAATACAGAGCATCACTTGTTCAGTCGCACAGTCGAGTCCAACTCTTCACGACCCCATGGACCAGATCACGCCAGGCCTTCCGGTCTTCCGCCGTCCTCTGAAGTTTGCTCAACTTCATGTTAGTTGCATCTATGATGCAACTAATCAGGGGTCATTTCCTGCAGGAGCGCACAGGAGCAGAGCTCCGGCAGGAAAGAGCCCAGGGGGCAGGCACATGCAACAAGCTCCACCCCCTGCTCCCAGCAGCCCTCAGTCAGAGCAAGAAGCAGCCAGGTAAGATGCAGAGCACACACACCCCGACCCTCCGGTCCAAAACAGTCCAGTGGCACCCTTAAGATCAGGTTTTATTCAGGTATAAGTTCTCCCTCCTCTGTGAGGACAGATCTGCACGTTCCCCCCCCCCAATAGCTAGCAATCCAAAACAGTCCAGTGGAGCCTGAGCGGTGGGTGTTGCCTTTTGACACACGTCCGGTGATGTCAGGGGGTGTGGCATATGCAAATAAGTTATGCTAATGAGCTCCTGCATCTCTTTTTCTACGAAATGACCCCTGCAACTAATACTATGTGGCTAATAGCCACTGATGGACCTCGGCTCCATACGTTGTTTCTCCAGTCCCCTCTGGGAGCTTTCTCTGCTTGTAGCCGCCACCACTCCCCGTGGCAGTGAATGCTACATGTTAATTCCTCTTTGGGTGAATAAGTCCTTCCTTTCATCTGTTCTAAACCCACTGCTCCTTAATTTCACCGAGTGCCCAGGAGTTCTTGTGTTGTGAAAGAGGGAGAAAAGGACTGCTTTCTCTACCTTCTCTGTCCCATGCATAATTTTGTAAAGGTCTGTCATGTCACCCCTCAATCCTTACAAGCAGGGTTCCCTCTACACTCACATGTTTTTGCCTTTGCTCAGGAAGGAGGGCTCCAGAGCAAACTAATTTATGCAGCAGCCCAATCGCTCACTCACAACTTTAATGCCAGGAGCTCACAAAGTAGAATTTCTGCTCACAAGACTCCACAGCTTAGAGGGAGCGATGGTTACAAGCCGTCGCTTGTGGGTGGCCACCAGCCCCAGCGAGTAGGCATCAAGGCTGAAGACCTTCCCGGGGTTTGAAGGTCTTCCCTGGCAGGCCACATGACCACGGAAACGTCTTCGGACAGCGCTGGCTCTTCGGCTTTGAAACGGAGATGAGCGCCGCAACCCTAGAGTCGGACTCGACTGGCTTTCGAGCAAGGGAAACTTTACCTTTACTTTAACCCACATATAAGCCCCCAGACTGCAATTGCATTTGGCATACAGCTAGGGATGCCAGCCTCCAGGTAGGACCTGGGGATCCCCTGGAATTACACCTCAACTCCAGACTTCAGAGATCGGTTCTCCTGGAGGAAGTGGATGCTTTGGAGGGTGGACTCTGTGGCATCCTGCCCCACTGAGGTCCCTGTCCTCCCCGGACTCCACCAGTGTTCCCTCTAAGCTGAGTTAGTGTGAGCTAGCTCACAGTTTTTTAGCCTCCGGCTCACACCTTTTTGTCTTAGCTCAGGAAGGAGGGCTCCAGAGCAAACTGATTTATGCAGTAGCCAAATGCCTTGCTCACAACTTTAATGCCAGCAGCTCACAAAGTAGAATTTTTGCTCACAAGACTCCACAGCTTAGAGGGAGCATTGGACTCCACCCCCAAATCTCCAGGAGTTTCCCAACATGCAACTGGCAACACTACCCCTCCCCCCTGACAACCCTAAGCTAGACCAAGGACACTTGGGTGTTCTTTCACAGCCAGCAGAACAAGTTCAGAGTCCAGTGGCACCTTTAAGAGTACCAATTTGAAAAAGTTTCAGTTTCAGTTTTGTTGTTGCTCAGTCGAGCCCGACTCTTCGGGACCCCACGGACCACATCACACCAGGCCCTCCTGTCTTCCGTCGTCCTCTGAAGTTGGCTCAATTTCATGTTCGTTGCGTCGATGACACTATCCAACCATCTCATCCTTTGCCGTCCCCATCTTCTTTGACCTTCAGTCTTTCCCAGCATCAGGGTCTTCTCCAGGGAGTGCTCCCTTCTCATTGGGTGGCCAAAGTCTTTGAGCTTCAGCTTCATTATCGGGCCTTCCAGGGAACAGTCAGGGTTGATTTCTTTGAGGATTGACTGATTTCATCTTCTTGCAGTTCAGGGGAGTCTTCTCCAGCAAGCTTCCGTTTAGTTTATTGTAATCAGGGGTCATTTCCTGCAGGAGCGCACAGGAGCGGAGCTCCGGCAGTAAAGAGCCCAGGGGGCGGGCACATGCAACAAGCCCCACCCCCTGCTCCCAGCAGCCCTCAGTAAGAGCAGGAAGCAGCCAGGTAAGCTGCAGAGCCCCCCCGCTCCCCCAGTCCAAAACAGTCCAGTGGCACCATTAAGACCAAGTTTTATTCAGGTCCAAGCTCTCCCTCCTCTGCGAGGGCAGATCTGCATGTCCCCCCCCCAATAGCTAGCAATCCAAAACAGTCCAGTGGAGCCTGAGCGGTGGGTGTTGCCTTCTGACACACTTCTGGTGATGTCAGGCGGTGTGGCACATGCAAATAAGTTATGCTAATGAGTTATGCTAATGAGCTCCTGCACCTCTTTTTCAACGAAATGACCCCTGATTGTAATTAGACATTGGCCGTTACAAAATTACAAAACACAAATTGTGAACAAGCGAACGGTTAGAGTCAGAATATACGGAAACACCAAAAATCAGTAACCAAACATGACTAATTTAATACCGTAGCCTATATAATGCCCCTTTCCCGATGCCACCTTGGAACGTATATTCTTGGCAGCAAGGGCAAATAATGTAACTTTATAAGAGACATATGCATCAATGTCAGATAAGAAAAATTATATTTTTTTCCTCAACTGGGGAAGAAGAAGAAGAAGAAGAAGAAGAAGAAGAAGAAGAAGAAGAAGAAGAAGAAGAAGAAGAAGAAGAAGAAGAGGAGGAGATTGGATTTATACCCCGCCCTTCACTACCCAAAGGAGTCTCAGAGCGGCTCACAAACTCCTTTCCCTTCCCCTCCCCACAACAGACACCCTGTGAGGTAGGCGGGGCTGAGAGAGCTCTTGACAGAAATGGCTCTTTTTCAAGAACAGCTCTTATCAGAACTACGGCTTGCCCAAGGCCATCCAGCAAGTGTGAGTGGAGGAATGGGGAATCAAACCTGGTTCTCCCAGATTAGAGTCCGCGCACTTAACCAGTACACTAAACTGGCTCTAAGCACTAAGACTGGATAAAATACCTGCTAAAATCTGGAAAAGTGTGTGCACGCACACGAAGGCTCACCTTCTGAATAAACCTTTTTTGATCTTCAAGGTGCCCTTGGACCAGTGTTCCCTCTAAGCTGAGTGAGTGTGAGCCAGGTCACAGGTTTTTAGCCTCTGGCTCAAACATTTTTGCCTTCGCTCAGGAAGGATGGCTCCAAAGCCAACTGATTTAGGCAGTAGGCCAAATGGCTCGCTCACCACTTTAATGCCAGCAGCTCGCAAAGTAGACTTTTCGCTCACAGGACTCCACGGCTTAGAGGGAGCATTGCTTGCACCCAGTGTTCCCTCTAAGCTGAGTGAGTGTGAGCCAGCTCACAGTTTTGTAGCCTCCGTCTCACACGTTTTTGTCTTCGCTTAGGAAGGGTGGCTCCAGTGTTCCCTCTAAGCTGAGTGAGTGTGAGCCAGCTCACAGGTTTTTAGCCTCTGGCGCACACATTTTTGCCTTCGCTCAGGAAGGACGGCTCCAAAGCCAACTGATTTATGCAGCAGGCAAAAAGGGCTCGCTCACCACTTTAAGGCCAGTCGCTCACAAAGTAGATTTTTTCCGCTCACAAGACTCCACAGCTTAGAGGGAGCATTGCCCTGGACTCTAGATTTCTTCTGCGGCTTCAGGCCCACACGGCCGACAACTCATGTTCCCTCTAAGCTGTGGAGTCTTGTGAGCAAAAATTCTACTTTGTGAGCTGCTGGCATTAACGTTGTGAGCAAGCAATTTGGCTACTGGATAAATTAGTTTGCTCCTGAGCCCTCCTTCCTGGGCGAAGACAAAAATGTGTGAGCCGGAGGCTAAAAAACTGTGAGCTAGCTCGCACTAACTCAGCTTAGAGGGAACACTGCTTAGGGCTCTTTAGCTTGGAGAAACGACGACTGAGGGGTGACATGATTGAGGTTTACAAGATTATGCATGGGAAAGAACAGGTAGAGAAAGAGGTGCTTTTCTCCCTTTCTCACAATACAAGAACTTGTGGGCACTCCATGAAATTGCTGAGCGGTCGGGTTAGAACGGATAAAAGGAAGTTCTTCTTCACCCAAAGAGTGATTCACACTTGGAATTCACTGCCACAGGAGGTGGTGGTGGCTACAAGCATGGACGGCTTCAAAAGGGAATTAGATAAGCATATGGAGCAGAGGTCCATCAGTGGCTATTAGCCACAAGGTATAGCTAGGGGCTCTGGGGCAAGTGATGCTCTGTCATCTTGGTGCTTGGGGAGGTCAACAGTGGAAGGGCTTCTAGTGTCCTGGCCCCACTGGTGGACCTCCTGATGGCACCTGGTATTTCTGGCCACTGTGACACAGAGTGTTGGACTGGATGGGCCTTTGGCCTGATCCAACATTGGCGTCTCTTATGTTCTTATGTGGGTTTCA
>NW_015165871.1:138788-155888 GCF_001447785.1 Gekko japonicus | reverse complement strand
GCAGGAAGCATTGATAGCCGAACAAAGCCGGGAGAGGTTAGAATGGGGGAGCCCAGACAGAGCGGCTCCAGCCCGTCTCTCTCCCACAATCCCGCACTGATCTCCCATTGTTCTCCGCCTGCCCTCGGCTCTCTGAGGAGTGACCTGCGCCGTGCGCGCTGCCAAGACAACAGGATGTGAGAGTTAAAAGGTGTTGCCATGCGGCTCTCGCAAAGGTAGTCAGAAGGAGCCGCGGCCCAGGGGACAGCTGCCGGCTGGCGGGACACCTTGAAGGGATGCCCTGTCCCAAGACACTCCGGGAGGGCCGCCTGCCCCTTCCAAACAGCAAGAGCGGCCTTGGGCGAGTCGCGTCCCCTCGGCCTGGCCTACCTCACAGGGTTGCTGTGAGGATAAAATGGAGGGGAGTTTCCGGAGGGAAGCCACGCTGGTATGCAGAAGAAGAAGGAGGAGGAGGAGGAGGAGATTGAGATTGGATTTATACCCTGCCTTTCACAACCCAAAGGAGTCTCAGAGCGGCTTACAAACTCCTTTCCCTTCCCCTCCCCACAACAGACACCCTATGAGGTAAAAGAACAAGAAGAAGAAGAAAAGATTGGATTTATCCCTTGCCCTTCACTACCCAAAGGTGTCTCAGAGTGGCTCACAAACTCCTTTCCCTTCCCCTCCCCACAACAGACACCCTGTGAGGTCGGTGGGGCTGAGAGAGCTCTGACAGGAACTGCTCTTTTTCAAGAACGGCTCTTATCAGAACTATGGCTTGCCCAAGGTCATCCAGCCAGGTGCAAATGGAGGAGTGGGGAATCAAACCCAGTTCTCCCAGATTAGAGTCCGCACTCTTAACCACTACCCCAAACACCTAGTCCCTATCAGAGGAGCTTTTTTATCAGACCAAACTAGGAAGCAGGAAGATTAAGAAGAAGAAGAAGAGATTGGATTTCTACCCCGCCCTTCACTACCCAGAGGAGTCTCAGAGTGGCTCACAAACTCCTTTCCCTCCCCCTCCCCACAACAGACACCCTGTGAGGTCGGTGGGGCTGAGAGAGCTCTTGACAGAAACTGCTCCTTTTCAAGGACAGCTCTTATCAGAACTACGGCTTGTCCAAGGTCATCCAGCCAGATGCGAGTGGAGGAGTGGGGGAATCAAACCCGGTTCTCCCAGATTAGAGTCGGCGCACTTAACCACGACACCAAACTGGCTGGGTTCAAAACCAGCAGCACTGGAGAGACCGATAAGAGTTTCGGGATATAAGCTTTTGAGTGTCAAAGCTCCCTTTGTAGGGATGCCAGCCTCCAGGTGGGACCTGGGGAACCCCTGGAATTACAGCTCATCTTCAGACTACAGACTGGAGAAAAGGGATGCTTTTGAGGGTGGGCTACGTGGCATTGTACCTATAAGAACATCAGAAGAGCCCTGCTGGTTCAAACCAGTGGTCCATCTAGGACAGTGAGTACATCTAGTACTTACATAGTGGCCAACCACTTCCTCTGGACAGCCAACAACAGGGCATGGAGGCCGAGGCCTTCATAAGAACATCAGAAGAGCCCTGCTGGATCAGACCGGTGGTCCATCTAGTCCAGCATCGTGCCTCACACAGTGGCCAACCAGTTCCTCTGGAGGGCCACAACAGGGCAGAGAGGCCAAGGCCTTCATAAGAACATCAGAAGAGTCCTGCTGGATCAGACCAGTGAGGGTCCACCTAGTCCAGCATCCTGCCTCACACAGGGGCCAACCAGTTCCTCTGGAGGGCCACAACAGGGCAGAGAGGCCGAGGCCTTCATAAGAACATCAGAAGAGCCCTGCTGGATCAGACCGGTGGTCCATCTAGTCCAGCATCCTGTCTCACACAGTGGCCAGCCAGTTCCTGGAGGGCTAACAGCAGGGCAGAGAGGCTGAGGCCTTCATAAGAATACCAGAAGAGCCCTGCTGGATCAGAGCAGTGAGGGTCCATCTGGTCTAGCATCCTGCCTCACACAGGGCCCGACCACTTCCTCCAGATGGCCAACAACAGGGTATAGAGGTCGAGGCCTTCATATCAACCTAAGAAGAGCCTTGCTGGATCAGACCTGTGGTTCGTCTAGTCTAAAATCCTCTCTCACACAGTGGCCAACCAATTCCTCTGGAGGGCCAACACAAGGGCACAGAGGCTGAGGCCTTCATAAGAACATCAGAAGAGCCCTGCTGGATCAGACCCATGGTCCATCTAGTTCAGCATCCTGCCTCACGTAGTGGCTAACCAGCTCCTCTGGAGGGCGAACAAAAGGGCAGAGAGGCTGAGGCCTTCCCCTGATGTTGCCTCCTGGCTCTGCCATTCAGAGGTTGATTGCCTCTGAATGTGGAGGTTCCCCTCAGCCACCATGGCTAGTAACCCTTGATAGACTTATCCTCCATGAATCTCTCTGATCCCCTTTTAAAGTCATTTCTTCCTGTGGCCATCACTACATCCTCTGTCAGCAAATCCCACATTTGAATCACCCTCTGTGTAACTAGCGAACTTCATTGATACCCCACCCTTTCCCCCAGTGGGGACACAAAGCGGCTTACATCATTCCCAGGTCTTCTATTTTGTCCTCACAACAACCCCGTGAGGTAGGTTAGGGTGAGAGTCTGTGACTGGCCCAAGGCCACCTTGCCAGTTTCCACGGAGGAGTAGGAATTAGAACCCGGGTCTCCCATATCCTAGTCTGACCCTGTAACCACTGCAGCACGCGGACTCTGCGGGCTGCTTCATCAGAGTCCCAAAGCTGAGTTCCGCCAATCCCGGGCCGAAGCAAGCAGAAAGCATCCAATGATAACGGTAGAGGGCTTGTTGTATTTTTTAGGTCATTGTCCATTGCATTTTTGAGTTTGCTGCTCCTTTTAAAGTTCCATACACATTAAAATGGAGCAGTTACTTCCATGATCACTAAACCAGTGGAAAAGATCAGAAGTCAAGTAGCGTTGTAAAGACTAACAAAATTTGTGGCAGGGGAGGAGCTTTCGTGAGTCACTGCTCACTTCTTCATACAGCTGGAATGTGAATCCATCTATCCTGATTTCCTGGAGACGGATGGACTCAGATTCTAGCCATAACCGAAGAAGCGAGCAGCGACTCACGAAAGCTCCTATCCTGCCACAAATGTTATTAGTCTTGAAGTTGCTCCTGGACTCTTGCTCTTTTCGACTGCTTGTTGTTGCTGTTGTTCAGTCACACAGTCGAGTCCGACTCTTCGCGACCCCGTGGACCACATCACGCCAGGCCCTCCTGTCTTCCGCCATCCTCCAGAGTTTGCTTAACTTCACGTTCGTTGCATCGATAACGCTGTCTAACCATCTCGTCCTTTTCCATCCGCTTCTTCTTTGACCTTCAGTCTTCCCCAGCATCAGGGTCTTCTCTAGCGAGTGCTCCCTTCTCATTGGGTGGCCAAAGTATTTGAGCTTCAGCTTCAGGATCTGGCCTTCCAGGGAACAGTCAGGGTCGACTTCTTTTAGGATTGACTGATTTGATCTCCTTGCAGTCCAAGGGACTCTCAAGAGTCTCCTCTGGCACCATAATTCAAAAGCATCTATTCTTCGGTGCTCGGCTTTCCTTATGGTCCAACTCTCGCAGCCATACATGACTACTGGGAATACCATTGCTTTGACCATGTGGGCTTTTGTTGGCAGGGTGACGTCTCTACTTTTTATTACGCTGTCTAGGTTTGCCATCGCTTTCCTCCCAAGGAGCAGGCGTCTTTTCATTTCTATTGCTTGTTGTTGTTCAGTCGCACAGTCGAGTCCGACTCTTCGTGACCCCATGGACCAGCTCCCACCAGGCCTTCCCCGTCTTCTTTGACCTTCAATCTTCCCCAGCATCAGGGTCTTCTCCAGTGCGTGCTCCCTTCTCATTGGGTGGCCAAAGTATTTTAGCTTCAGTTTCATTATCTGGCCTTCCAGGGAACAGTCAGGGTTGATTTCTTTTAGGATTGACTGGTTTGTTCTTCTTGCAGTCCAAGGGACTCTCAAGAGTCTGTCTGCTACAGACAGACAAACAGGGCTACCCAACTCGATCTGTGTCCATTATCCCCAAGTGCAGCACATGTATATTCAACACTATGCACAATCCAAAACCACCACGTCTGTTGTCCGGAGAACAGTTAGAATACTGGAGATTTTCGGGCCGCACCTGAAAATTGCAATAATTTCCCTACCCTGTTTCTCCCCCCTCCCTCCTCTTCCTTAATTTTGCGGCTGAGGAAACAAAGTGAGCCGGATTGAGCCGAACTTAGATATTAGCGGTGGACGAAAGCACTAAATATCAGAAGACGTGAGGTCAAAAAGTGCCATTCCCCCCCCCCCCGCCAACAAATTCCTTTGCCCATGTGACTCTAGTCTAGTGGTGTGTGGGCACACATGCGTGAAGGCTCAGATTAGAGGTGCAACTGATTCTGCAGCCAAAGATGTGTGTTGTTTTTCAACCCACCCAAACGACCGGCTGACATCTTTGTTGCAGCTGTCCGAGTGCCCAGTGAGCGACGCATGGGTTCCAGAATGCTTTTCCTCAGGGGTCGTTTCCTGCAGGAGTGCACAGGAGCGGAGCTCCGGCAGTAAAGAGCCCAGGGGGCGGGCACATGCAACAAGCTCCACCCCCTGCTCCCAGCAGCCCTCAGTCAGAGCAAGAAGCAGCCAGGTAAGATGCAGAGCCCCCCCCTGGCCCTCCGGTGCAAAACAGTCCAGTGGCCCCTTTAAGACCAAGTTTTATTCAGGTACAAGCTCTCCCCCCCCTGGGAGGACAGATCCGCCCCCCCCCCCCGAATAGCTAGCAATTCAAAACAGTCCAGTGGAGCCTGAGCGGTGGGTGTTGCCTTTTGACACACTTCCGGTGATGTCAGGGGGTGTGGCATATGCAAATAAGTTATGCTAATGAGCTCCTGCATCTCTTTTTCTACGGAATGACCCCTGCTTTTCCTCGAGTCAGCCCAGAGGGGATCAAGATTTCTGGGCTGTAGGGACACCCCTGGGATTTCCTGGCCGGCCCAAACACATCCCGGAGCATCACTCCTCTCTCTCTCTCGGGATGATGTCACAGCCCATATATATGCAAAGAAAAGGGGATCCAACAGTACATGTGTAATATACTGGGTTCGAGACGTGATTAGTGATGCGCTCATAGTTTATCACCCTGCCAACAAAAGTCTGCATGGTCAAAGCAATGGTATTCCCAGTAGTCATGTATGGCTGCGAGAGTTGGACTATAAGGAAGGCCGAGCGCGGAAGAATAGATTCTTTTGAACTATGGTGCTGGAGAAGACTCTTGAGAGTCCCTTGGACTGCAAGAAGAACAAATCAGTCAATCCTAAAAGATATCAACCCTGACTGTTCCCTGGAAGGCCAGATAATGAAGCTGAAGCTCAAAGACTTTGGCCACCCAATGAGAAGGGAGCACTCCCTGGAGAAGAAGACCCTGATGCTGGGAAAGATTGAAGGTCAAAGAAGATGGGGACGGCAGAGGATGAGATGGTTAGACAGTATCATAGATGCAAGGAACATGAAATTGAGCAAACTTCAGAGGATGGCGGATGACCGGAAGGCCTGGCGGGAGCTGGTCCATGGGCTTGCGAAGAGTCGGACTCGACTGTGCGACTGAACAACAACAACATAGTTTATTAGTGATTTCATCTTAACTCTAAGATTAAGGACCCACTAGCAGGACCGAGGGGCTGCGGTGGCTCAAGTGGTTAAGACGCTGAACTGCAGACCAGAAGGTCGGTACTTCGGCAGTTCGAGACCCGGATGCCGCATGATGGAGTGAGCTCCCGTCTCTTGTCCCAGCTCCTGCCAACCTAGCAGTTTGAAAGCAAGAAATTGCAAGTAGATAAATAGGTACCGCTTTGGTGGGTAGGTAACAGTGTTCTGTGCGCCTTGGCGTCTAGTCATGCCAGCCACATGACCACGGAAACATCTTCGGACAGCGCTGGCTCTTCGGCTTGGAAACGGAGATGAGCACCGCAGCCCTAGACTCGGATTCGACTGGCTTTCGAGCGAGGGAAACCTATCAGGACCGAAGCCCTGCTTAAGTCCGTGCACAACACCACACCCCACATCCGCACCCACTACCCACCCATGATAGACTATTTACAGTGCGGCTCCTTGTCTACAGGTTCCTTCTGATAAGTTCTGATAAGAGCTCTCCTTGAAAAAAGAGCAGTTTCTGTCAAGAGCTCTCTCAGCCCCACCTACCCCATATGGTGTCTATTGTGGGGAGGGGAAGGGGAAGGAGCTTGTAAGCCACTCTGAGACTCCTCTGGGTAGTGAAGGGCGGGGTATAAATCCAGTCTCTTCTTCTTCTTCTACCTCACAGGGTGTCTGTTGTGGGGAGGGGAAGGGAAAGGAGTTTGTAAGCCGCTCTGAGACTCCTTTGGGTAGTGAAGGGCGGGGTATAAATCCAATCTCCTCCTCCTCCTCCTCCTCCTCCTCCTCTTCTTCTTCTTCTTCTTCTTCTTCTTCTTCTTCTTCTTCTTCTTCTTCTTCTTCTCCTTCTCCTTCTCCTTCTCCTTCTCCTTCTCCTTCTCCTTCTCCTTCTTCTTCTTCCAGGATCCTAGCTACCTATTGTTCTCGGTTTCAAGCTTGGTCAGTCCCTGCTGGGTCCAGGACATAACAACATATGACCGTCCTATTTTATTCATCTATCCATTTATTCCTTTGATTATTACCCAGCCCTCTCCGCAACAGCAGGCTCAGGGCGGCTTACACTGATCGATACGTAAATAGCAATTAAAACCCACATAAAACCATCTAAAAACAGTTCAATTATACATTTAATTCATAAAGTGCTGGTGCCAATTAGTTAGTTGTTTAGGACGGCTTCCTTTAGGAGTGTGCACAGAGGCCTAACGCTCATTCTGCTCCATGAGCTTCCTAGTACAAGGGCGGCACAGGCTAGATGTCAAAAACCAAGGACCAGGGCTCTGTCATTAAGGCTGCTGATGGCATAGTGGGTGGGTGGCGGCTCCTAGCTGAAGGCCTGGCAGAAGAGCTCCGTCTTGCAGGCACTGCGGAACTGTAAAAGATCCCGCAGGGCCCCGATCTCCTCCGGGAGCTCGTTCCACCAGTGTGGAGCTGCCACTAAAAAGGCCCTGGCTCTGGTGATTGCAAGCCTGGCCTCCTTGGGACCCAGGAGGGTGATTTTGAGGCCCCGACCATAGTGGTCTCTGGGGTATGTATGGGGAAAGGCGGTCCCTCAGGTATGTCGGACCCTGGCCATGTAGGGCTTTTAGGATTGACAGGTCCCCCCTGGCTACCATCAGGGGGTTGGGGGGGGGTAGGGTTCCCAGATCCAGGTTGGGAAACCCCTGAAAATCTGGGGGTGGAGCCTGGGGAGGACAGGAACCTCAGTGGGGTACAACGCCACAGAGCCCACCCTCCAAAAGCAGCCATTTTCTTCAGGGGAACCCATCTTGGTCATCCGGAGATCAGTTGTAATCAGAGGAGGTCTCCAGGTACCACCTGGAAGTCGGCAGGGGTCATTTCCTGAGGGAGCGCACAGGAGCGGAGATCCGGCAGTAAAGAGCCCAGGGGGCGGGCACATGCAACAAGCCCCGCCCCCTGCTCCCGGCAGCCTCGGGCCACGAGAAGCAAGAAGCAGTCAGGTAAGTTGCACTGGGTGTTGCCTTCTGACACACTTCTGGTGATGTCAGGGGGTGTGGCGTATGCAAATAAGTTATCCTAATGAGTTATGCTAATGAGCTCCTGCACCTCTTTTCCTACGAAATGACCCCTGGAAGTCGGCAATCCTACCCATTGGCATCTCTATTCCTACTCAAAGGAGCACAGGGTCAGTGGGAGAGTTAGAAAACGTTAAGCTCTAGATTGAATGCTCCCCACCCACCCCCTTCAGATTTATTTTATTGGTTTTCGTTTGCAGTCTTGCCTTTCCCACTGGGACTCAAGGGAGGTTAAAGTGCGCTAAAACTATTCAGTGATCCCCCCCCCCCGAGGTATTAAGGCATCCTTCAAATGGGATTCGGCAGCTTCAATAGCCAGATTAGTGTAGTGGTGAGGAGCGCAGACTCTAATCTGGGAGAACCGGGTTTGATTCCCCCCTCCTTCACATGCAGCTGCTGGTGTGACCTTGGGTCAGTCACAAGTTCTCTCAGAGCTGTTCTCGCAGGAGCAGTCGTCGAAAGAGCTCTCTCAGCCCCACCTACCTCACAGGGGGTCTGTTGTGGGGAGGGGGAGGGAAGGAAGAAGAAGAAAAGAGAAGAGATGGGATTTCTACCCCGCCCTTCACTACCCAAAGGTGTCTCAGAGCGGCTTACAAACTCCTTTCCCTTACCCTCCCCACAACAGACACCCTGGGAGGTAGGTGGGGCTGAAAGAGCTCTGACAGGAACTGCTCTGTTTTCAAGAACAGCTCTTATCAGAACTATGGCTTGCCCAAGGTCATCCAGCAGGTGCAAGTGGAGGAGTGGGGAATCAAACCCGGTTCTCCCAGATTAGAGTTCGCGCACTTCACCACGACACCAAACTGGAGGGAAGGAGATTGTTAGCCGGTCTGAGACTCCTTCAGGTAGTGAAGGGAAGGGTATAAATCCAATCTCCTCCTCCTCCTCCTCCTCCTCCTTTTCTTCTTCTGAATTTCTCTCAGAGCTGTTCTCTCAGGAGCAGTCTTCGAAAGAGCTCTCTCAGCCCCACCTACCTCACAGGGAAGGAGAAGGAGTTTGTAAGCCGCTCTGAGACTGCTTCGGGTAGTGAAGGTCGGGAGTGTCAATCCAATCTCTTCTTCTCATTTCAGCGGGGGATTCTGCACCCTGAAAATGGGCGAAACCAACCACTGTCCATATACGTACCTTCTCTGTTGTGGCCCGCACCATGTGGAAAAGGCTGCCTGAGGAAGCCTGAAAGGCTCCCCGTCGCTTGGCCTTCTGCAAACTATGCAAAACTGAACTTTTCAAGGAGAGGGATTTTCTGTGCAGGTTAATAAGGCTGCACAGTACAACATGGTTGCACAGACTTACTTGGATAAATGATTAAGAACATAAGAGAAGCCAGTGTTGGATCCGGCCCATGGCCCCTCCAGTCCAACACTCTGTGTCACACAGTGGCCAAATCCCAGAGGCCATCAGGAGGTCCAGCAATGGGGCCAGGACACTAGAAGCCCTCCCACCCCAAGCACAAAGAAGACAGAGCATCACTGCACCAGACACAGGAACATAAGAGAATCCATGTTGCATCAGGCCAATGGCCCATCCAGCCCAACACTCTGTGTCACACAGTGGCCAAAAATACCCAGGTGCCCTCAGGAGGTCCACCAGCAGGGCCAGAACTCCAGAAGCCCTCCTACTGTACCCCCCCTCAAGCACCAAGAATACAGAGCATCACTGCCCCAGACAGAGTGCTCCATCTAGTCCTTGTGGCTTAGAGATACTGATGGACCTCTACCCCTTATGTTTCTCCGATCTCCTCTTGAAGCTGTCTGTGCTTGTAGCCACTGCCACCACTTCCCGAGTCAATGAATTTCACACAGGGGTCGTTTGGTAGAAAAAGAGCTAGGGGAACTCATTGTCATAACTCATTAGCATATGCCACACCCCCTGACATCACCGGAAGTGTGTCATAAGGCCACACGCCCCGCCCCCAAGGGTCCCGGCCGCCGGTGCCGGCCTTGCAGCTCCACTGCCAAGCCCGGAAGCAGGGGGCGGGGCTTCATCATGTGCCCCGCCCCCTGTACCTCACCTGGGGGAACTGCGATCCCCCGTGATTCCCCGCAAAAATGACCTCTGATTTCACATATTCATTACTCTTTGGGTGAAGAAGTACTTCCTCTTACTTGTTCTAAGCCCTAATGCTCAATTTTTTTGAGTGCCCACGAGTTCCTGTATTGTGAGAAAGGGAGAAAAGGACTTCCTTCTCTACCTTCTCTCTCCCATGCATAATTCTTTAAACCTCGATCATGTCACCCCTCGGTCATCGTTTCTCCAAGCTAAAGAGCCCTAAGCGCCTTAGCCTTTCTTCACAGGGGAAGTGTTTCATCCCTTTTATCATTGCAGTTGCTCTTCTTTGCACCTTTTCCAATGCTATAATACTATTTTTGAGGAGCAGTGACGAGAACGGTACACAATATTCCAAATGAGACCGGAACATCGATTCATACAGGGGCATTAGGATTATGGGCCGTGGTCTGTACTGCTGCACATAGCTTGCTGTAAGTGGGATGCTATGATGTAATTTTTGCACCACAATGTGTCCTCTTAATACGTATGCTGCGCTTCAGCTCCAGGTTCCAGAGTTCTACAATCCTAAAGCTGTTTATTGAATGTCCCATTTGGTGGACTGTACTGACTGTTTGTGGGGCTGCAGTGGTTAAGACGCTGAACTGCAGACTCTCCGCGACCCCATGGACCAGATCACGCCAGGCCCTCCTGTCTTCCGCTGTCCTCTGAAGTTGGCTCAACTTCATGTTCGTTGCCTCTATGACACTGTCTAACCATCTCATCCTTTGCCGTCCCCGTCTTCTTTGACCTTCAATCTTTCCCAGCATCAGGGGCTTCTCCAGGGAGTGCTCCCTTCTCATTGGGTGGCCAAAGTATTTGAGCTTCAGTTTCATTATCTGGCCTTCCAGGGAACAGTCAGGGCTGATTACTTTTAGGATTGACTGATTTGATCTTCTTGCAGTCCAAGGGACTCTCGAGAGTCTAATCCCCTTTTAAAGCTGTCGATTCCTGTGGCCATCACTACGTCCTCCGTCAGCGATTGCCACATTTTAATCGCTCTCTGTGTAAAGTGGTATTTCCTTTTGTCCGTCCTGAACCGACTGCCCGTCACCTTCATGAGATGCCCTCAGATTCTAGTATCAGGGGAGAAGGGGAGAAAGCTCTCTCGGTCAATGCTCTCCACCCCGTGCATCATTTCATAAATCTCTTGCGCATCCCCCCCCCTTAACAATGAACAGCCGTGCACATGTTTTCAGATGTTGTAGCATAAAGCATCAGACCTTCCACGAAGCCTTTTCTTCTTTGCTATCAAATGATTTATTGTGCAAATCCCCCCCCCATCATCTAAATACATTTGTGCCTTTGTGTCACAAGTTCCTTTAGCCACCTCCCAGCCAGCTGCGCTCCCACACATGTGGGGGACGTTGCGCTTGAGGTCTAGAAGGTGGATTCCTGATACATGACAAAGGGGTGACCCATACCACCCCACCCTCCCATATTTACATACACACAGCACATTGATTGAGACTCTTGGCCATGCCATGCCGGCCTGACTGGCCAGCTCAAACCAGGCTGCATCCGAGCTGGGAGTCAGTTCTAGAACTGGTTTGTCGTATCGCTGCTCACGCAAAACCCTAATCAAGAACGGAGCATCTCTGAGCATGAGCAGAGTATTACTTTCTCTACTGCATCACCGGTGCATGGCTTGCCTTACAGATCTCCTGACGAAGCTGCAGGCGAGACTGTAATCTGGGAGAACCGGGTTGGATTCCCCGCTCCTTCACATGCAGCTGCTGGTGTGACCTTGGGTCAGTCACAAGTTCTCTCAGAGCTGTTCTCTCACGAGCTCTCTCAGCCCCACCTACCTCACAGGGTGTCTGTTGTGGGGAGGGGAAGGAGATGATAAACCACTCTAAGGGGGCGTTCGGACGCACTGTTTGACCTGGTGTCATGACGGTTCAGCAATGGATGTTATCTGCACGATCACACAGTAAACATCTGCCTCCTGTCCCCAGCCGTTGGTTTCCGGCTCAAAATCTAACTGGGAGTATTTTGTTACCAGGTCCCAAAGTGGTGTTTTCTCAGCTCTCCCGTTTAAAGCTGCATTTCCCCCCTGTGTGATCGCTCCTCCGGTGTAAAGCCACTTCCGGTTTAACCCTCCTCCCCGCTCGAAAGCTGCCTGAGGCTTCCACTTTTCGCCTGCCATTTTTTTAAATGCGTCAGCAGTGTGCGCATAGGCGGAGCTCTGCTACTGTGTTTAGAAAACCGACATTTAAACGGTCACTTGTTTTAGCGTTTAGATGAGTTCGGGATCTCACGGAGGCCATTTTCGGGTCAAATATTTAAAGGGAAGTCTTTTGTTGGAGGGGTTGGATTGATTCGCCCTGGTGGTTCTGCACATGCGCCATGGTAGTTTCGCCCCATTCTATGGTTGAGTGCCTATGCACATGCGCAAACTGAGTGCACATGCGCAAACTGAGTGCAAACAGGCACATGCGCAAACTGATAATTTTTTTAAAAAAGCCACCAACACACGTTCCCGCGCTTCGGTAGTGTAGACACCGGAGAGCCACGTGACTGCGCGGTGAGGTGGGATAAGGGAGGTAAGTGTGATCGCGATTATGCAGATCAAAAATAATTGCGTCAGAACCGGACCAGTTTAAACCGCTCTCGGCACGCCGTCTGAACACACCCTGACAAAGAGAGCTGTGCTTCTCAAAAGCTTATGCTACAATAAAGTTTGTTAGTCTTAAAGGTGCTACTGGGTTTTTACTATTTTGCAGCAATAGACTGACACGGCTAATTCCTCCGGATCTGTGCCCGAGGAAGTTCGTAAGGCAGCTTTCCTTGGTGGGCTTCCACAAATCAGGGAAGGTAGCTTGGTTTTAGCAGGCATTCCCAAACCAGTTTGGTGTCGTGGTTAAGTGCGTGGACTCTAATCTGGGAGAACCGGGTTTGATTCCCCACTCCTCCACTTGCACCAGTTTATGTCAGAGCTCTCTCAGCCCCACCCACCTCCCAGGGTGTCTGTTGTGGGGAGGGGAAGGGAAAGGAGTTTGTAAGCCGCTCTGAGATTCCAAGTGAAGGGCGGGGTATAAATCCGATCTCTTCTTCTTCTTCTTCTTCTTCTTCTTCTTCTTCTTCTTCTCTTCTTCTTCTTCTTCTTCTTCTTCTTCTTCTTCTTCTTCTTCGTCTTCGTCGTCGTCGTCGTCGTCGTCGTCTTCTTCTTCTTCTTCTTCTTCTTCTTCTTCTTCTTCTTCTTCTTCTTCTTCTTCTTCTTCTTCTTCTTCTTCTTCTTCTTCTTCTTCTTCTTCTTCTTCTTCTTGGAAAGTGGCCCTGTCATGTGACTGTTCTGGATCTCTTCTGGTTCTGTGGCTGGATTCCACATGTAAGCGAGGGCCCGCGGCTCAGTGGCAGAGCATCTGCTTGGGATGCAGAAGGCCTCAGGTTCTATCCAGTTTTTAAAAGTATCAGGTAGTCAGCGATGTGAAAGACCTCTTTCCTGGGACCCCGGAGGGCCAACTGCCAGTCTTAGACGACACCGCAACGGTCCGATTCAACTTTCAGTGTGTTCAGTTTGATTGGTTGTGTAGTTTTATGGCATCGATGCCACTGTTTCGTTTGACATTTCTATTCCACTGTAAAGTTTCATTGACTTTGTAAGCCTCTTCGAAGGTAGTGAAAAGCAAGGTAAATGTTGGCTGTTGTAGATTTTTCCGGGCTGTCTGGCCGTGGTCGTGGCGTTGTCGGACCTGACGTTTCACCCTCTCCTAACCACTACACCAAACCGGCTCTAGTTGTTTTAAAAGTGAGACCCCCGGGATCCAGAAGAAACATAGCAGCATATTTTGAGCCTGGATGTTAATTGAGATCAGCGTCCTATCTGAATTTTATATTCTTAAGACTTGTTGTCTAATATTTATGAAACCGAGAGCTTTGGCACCATTATAATATCTCCTGAAGAAGATCCATTTTTTGAAACGTTGTTAAGTAATCCGGAGACGACGTTGATTATGTACCTTGGTTCAAGGATTTTCTTTTGAGTTGTGTATTATGTTTTAGTGCTTTAGACTGAAATACATAAACAGCATTCTTTATAGGTCTTATTACTGTTTGATTGTGGGTCAGACTATCACGACTGTTGGCTTTACACTTGTTTAACTGATTGGGTCGTGTGTGTCCAGATTTTTTAGGACCTGACGTTTCGCCAGCAGCTGTGACTGGCATCCTCAGAGGCATAACACAGAAAGATGGAGGACTCTCTGTGTCAAGGTGAGAAGAAAATGGTAGGCAGGTAATTTATATCTCCTCCAGAGGGTGGGGTAGGGCTGAGTCATTATCTTGTAGGAGGTCCCCAGGCTGTGAACATGCTAATGGATGCTAACTCCTACAAGACAACATGCTAACTCCTACAATTCTACCTGAAGCAACACCTGAAGGTGGTGTGGGTACAAAGAGCACAAGGCATGGGGTGGGGTTCCAAAGACAAAAGGTGATAAGATCCAGTGCCACGGTTAGTCACTGCCTCAGGGTGTACACTCAGCTGCCCCGGGTTCAAATTCTGGTTTTGTTCTGAAATCACTGGGAAGTTTGTAGGCTGCCCACAGAAACGTTTGGCGTCCGTTCCCGCATGGAGTCAGTGTTCCCTCTAAGCTGAGTGAGTGTGAGCTAGCTCACAGTTTTTTGGCCTCCAGCTCACAGATTTCTGTCTTCACTCAGGAAGGGATGGCTCCAGAGCAAACTGATGTATGCAGCAGCCAAATCACTCGCACACAACTTTAATGCCAGGAGCTCACAAAGTAGAATTTTTGCTCACAAGACTCCATATCTTAGGGGGAATATTGCATGGAGTGGATGACACCAGCCTACCTTACAGGGCTGGTGTAAAAACTGCCGTGATAGGTGAAGTGCGTTGTTTAGGGTTACCAGATTTTGAAAAGCAAAAATGAGGACCTATTTCTTGATCGGCTACTTCAAACAAGCGATCATAGTGACAAATCTCATTTTAAATACCCCTCCTATTTGAGCTGTGATAATTGCAACCGACTAGCAATATTCCCTTCCAACCCCCAAAAGAGGACATTTTATCAATTTATTAAAAAGAGCCCAAAAGAGGATTGACGCAAACAAAAAGAGGACATCTGGTATCTGAAGAAAGCTTACACCCAGAATGAAACTTTGTTGGACTTAAAGGGGCCACTGGACTCACACTTTTATCAATGTTGTTGATATTGAGGTTAACTGCTGTGGTTAGTCCGGTCACCATCAATGTTCCCTCTAAGCTGTGGAGTCTTGTGAGCAAAAAATCCTACTTGGTGAGCTACTGGCATTAAAGTTGTGAGCAAGCGATTGGGCTCCTACATAAATCAGTTTGCTCTGGAGCTATCTTTCTTGAACTAAGACAAAAATGTGTGAGCCGGAGGCTAAAAAACTGTGAGCTAGCTCACACTAACTCAGCTTAGAGGGAACACATTAGTTAGCAGAGTGTTTAAATAAAGCTACAAACGCAGGAGCGTCACTTTACCAGGGTACTCAGCTTACAAAGCTACACAGAGCCACGTTGCAAGTTTAGACGAGAAATACTTCTCGTGTTTATCCAATTCCCTCTTCAAGCCGTCCATGCTTGTAGCTGCCACCACCTCCTGTGGCAGTGAATTCCATGTGCGAATCACTCTTTGGGTGAAGAAGGACTTCCTTTTATCCATTCTAACCCGACTGCTCAGCAATTCCATGGAGTGCCCACGAGTTCTTGTATTGTGAGAAAGGGAGAAAAGGACTTCTTTCTCGACCTGCTCTATCCCATGCACAATCTTATAAACTTCAATCACGTCATATCACCCCTCAGCCGTCGTTTCTCCAAGCTAAAGAGCCCCAAGTGCTTTAACCTCTCCTCATAGGGAAAGTGTTCTAACCCTTTGATCATTCGAGTTGCCCTTTCCTGCACTTCTTCTAATGCTATAATATCCTTTTTGAGGAGAGTCAATACAGGAAGAAAGGTCAGTGGGCCTGTCTAGCCATCTGGCCTCTCTTGCCGCCCATTCTGAAGGTCTGAGACACAGGGGACTCCGCAACTGGAACTTGCAGCAGTTGATTCTTCAGCGGGGCCAAACGGACATCACCGAACCAGCCGGCCCGAATATTAGCAGGCGCTTCTACGAAGGGGAGGCTTCTGTCTCCCAAAACCCCTTCCGAGCAGTGTTCCCTCTAAGCTGAGTTAGTGTGAGCTAGCTCACAATTTTTTGGCCTCTGGCTCACACATTTTTGTCTTAGCTCAGGAAGGAGGGCACCAGAGCAAACTAATTTATGCAGTAGCCAAATTGCTTGCTCACAACTTTAATGTCAGTAACTCACAAAGTAAAATTTTTGCTCACAAGACTTCACAGCTTAGAAGGAACATTGCTTCCGAGCCGAGGCCTTACAGGGATTCTCTGGTATCAGCTCTACCTCTCACGCCGGTGCTGCGTACCCGGACATCGCATATCCCTTTTCTCCTCGGAAAAGCAGTGTGTGTCCCCAAAACCACCCACAAGGCTCCCCATCTCCTGTGCCCTCGGCTGGCTCCCGGATCAGGAGCGGAGCTTTCCCACACTCTCACACCTGAGCTCTTCTCTGATCGCACACCTGCTGCTCCTCAACCGATGCCTATCAGCCCGCCGGATGGAGATGAGAGCCGGCATGCCAGGGAGATGTCCTTGGCATGCTGGCCAATGCAGCTGGGATGGGAACTGTCTCGGGAGGGGTCGGCCGGAGGAGGAGCGGCCAACGCACCTTGCGCTGGCAAGCGCAGCGGCCAAATGGAGGCCCCCCACCACCAATGCTCCCTCTAAGCTGTAGAGTCTCGTGTGCAAAAATTCTACTCTGTGAGCGACTGGCGTTAAAGTTGTGAGCGAGCCCTTTGGCTCCTGCATAACTTCGTTTGCTCTGGAGCCACCCCTTCCTGAACTAAGGGGAAAATGTGTGAGCTGGAGGCTAAAGAGCTCTTTAACTGGAGAGTCACTTTGGTGTCGTGGTTAAGTGCGCGGACTCTAATCTGGGGGAACCGGGTTTAATTCCCCACTCCTCCACTTGCACCTGGCTGGATGACCGTGGGCAAGCCGTAGTTCTGACAAGAGCTGTCCTTGAAAAAGAGCCGTTTCTGTCAGAGTTCTCTCAGCCCCACCCACCTCCCAGGGTGTCTGTTGTGGGGAGGGGAAGGGAAAGGAGTTTGTAAGCCGCTCTGAGACTCCTTTGGGTAGTGAAGGGCGGGGTATAAATCCAATCTCTTCTTCTTCTTGTTCTTCTTCTTAAAGAACTGTGAGCTGGCTGACACTCACTCAGCTTAGAGGGAACACCGCCGAGACTCCTTTGGGTAGTGAAGGGCGGGGTATAAATCCAAATCTCTTCTTCTTCTTCTTCTACCTCACAGGGCGTCTGTTGTGGGGAGGGGAAGGG
>NW_015165871.1:112007-138519 GCF_001447785.1 Gekko japonicus | reverse complement strand
GGAAAGGAGTTTGTAAGTCGCTCTGAGACTCCTTTGGGTACTGAAGGGCGGGGTATAAATCCAATCTCTTCTTCTTCTTGTTCTTCTTCTTAAAGAACTGTGAGCTGGCTCACACTCACTCAGCTTAGAGGGAACACCGCCCCCCACCCCAAGGGTGACATCCCAAGAGAAGAAGGAAAGATCGATTGGAGGCAGGGGTCATTCCGTAGAAAAAGAGGCGCAGGAGCTCATTAGCATAACTCATTAGCACAACTCATTTGCATATGCCACACCCCCTGACATCACCAGAAGTGTGTCAGAAGGCAACACTGGACTGTTTTGGATTGCTAGCTATTGGGGGGGGGGACATGCAGATCTGTCCTCAAAGAGGAAGGAGAGCTTGTACCTGAATAAAATCTGGTCTTAAAGGTGCCACTGGACTGTTTTGGACCGGGGGGGGGGGGGCTCTGCAACTTACCTGGCTGCTTTTTGCTCTGACTGAAGGCTGCTGGGAGCAGGGGGTGGGGCTTGTTGCATGTGCCTGCCCCCTGGGCTCTTTACTGCTGGAGCTCCGCTCCTGTGGGCTCCTGCAGGAAATGACCCCTGATTGGTGGTGCCTGAGACCCTGGAGAGCTGTAAAGAGGGGCCGTGGCTCAGTGGTAGAGCATCTGCTTGGCATGCAGAAGGTCCCAGGTTCAGTCCCCAGCATCTCCAGTTGAAAGGACCAGGCAGGAGGTGATGGGAAAGACCTCTGCCTGAGACCCTGGAGAGCTGTCACGAGGGGCCGTGGCTCAGTGGTAGAGCGTCTGCTTGGCATGCAGAAGTTCCCAGATTCAATCCCCAGCAACTCCAGTTAAAAAGGACCAGGCAGTGGGTTATGTGAAAGACCTCCGCCTGAGACCCTGGAGAGCTGCTGCCAGTCTGTGCAGACAATAATACTGACCTTGATGGACTGATCGTCTGATTCAGTATAAATCAGCTTCATGTGTCTTCAAGACTGCCTTGCTTTTAAGGAGCATAGCCCTTGCATTTCTGCATGAAAGCTTGCTTTGAGTCTCGGAAGCTTATACAGTGAGCACCTTAGAACAAAGTTTGGGTCCAAAGAGTGATTGACACATGGAATTCACTGCCATAAGAGGTGGCGGCGGCTACAAGCATGGACGGCTTCAAGAGGGAATTGGATAAATGTCTGGAGCAGAGGTCCATCAGTGACTATTAGCCACAAGGTAGAGATGGGAACACTCAGTCTGGGGCAAGGGATGCTCTGTCTATTTTTGGGCAGGAACGCACAGGAACGGAGTTCCGGCTGGCTCCCAGCAGGAACTCATTAGCATAATAGGCCACACCCAATAGCAGAAACTCATTAGGATTGGCTACTTTAGGGGTGTGGCCTAACATGCAAAGGAGTTCGTGCTACAAAAAAAGGCCCTGGGTTTTGACAACAAACAAGGTAAACAGAATAAGAAGGAAAAGGTGGGTGTGGCTGGATGAGCACACTTCTGGTAACATGGGGGTGCGGCCTAATGTGCTAATGAGCTATGCTCTCATGGGTGAGGCTGGATATGCTAATGAGTTTCTGTTGTTGGGTGTGGCCTATTATGCTAATGAGTTCCTGCTGGGCTTTTTCTACAAAAAAAGCCCTGCTTCTTTGTGCTTGGGGGGGGGGGGTAGGAACTCTCAGTCTTGGGCTAGGGATGCTCTTTATTCTTGGTGCTTGGGGTGTGGGGCAACAGTGGGAGGGCTTCTAGTGTCCTGACCCCACTGGTGGACCTCCTGATGGCACCTGGTATTTCTGGCCCCTGTGTGACCAAGAGTGTTGGACTGGATGGGCCATTGGCCTGATCCAACAGTGGCTTCTCTTATGTTCTTATGTCTGGGGCAAGGGATGCTCTGTCTTTTTGGTGCTAGGGGGGGCAACAGTGGGAGGGCTTCCAGTGTCCTGACCCCACTGGTGGACCTCCTGATGGCACCTGGTATTTCTGGCCCCTGTGTGACCAAGAGTGTTGGACTCGATGGGCCACTGGCCTGATCCAACATTGGCTTCTCTTATGTTCTTATGTCCAGTGGCACCTTTGAAACCAACAAAGTTTAATTCTGGGTATAAGCCAGGGGTGGCCAAACTTTGGCTCAGGAGCTGCATGCGGCTCTTTCACACATATTGTGCAGCTCCTGGCCAATGTTCCCTCTAAGCTGAGTGAGTGTGAGCTAGCTCACAGCTTTCTTAGCCTCCGGCTCACACATTTTTGTCTCGGCTCAGGAAGGATGGCTCCAGAGCAAGTCGATTTATGCAGTAGCCCAATCACTCGCTCACAACTTTAATGCCAGTAAGCGCACAAAATAGAATTTTGGCTTACAAGACTCCAGTTTAGAGGGAGCATTGCTATTGGCAGGCTTTCCATCTATTATGCTCTCTCTCTTTCTGTCTCTCTTCCTTCCTCCCTCCCCCTCCCATCTCTTTGCTTTCTTTATCTCTCTCTTTCTTTCCACCTCTTTCATACTTTCTTTCCACCTCTCTCTCTCTTTCTGTCTCCCTTCCTTCCTCCCCCTCCCGTCTCTTTGGTTTCTTTTTCTCTCTCTTTCTTTCCACCTCTTTCATACTTCCCCCCCCCCTCTCTTTCTCTCTCTTAGACAAATAAATACCATTAGCAAACAAATGAATATCACGGGACAAATAAATATCATTATCAATATCTGTTTCTGCCCCTCTTGTTTTTTTATTTTTGGCAGTCTCGTTTAATGTTATTAAAAAGCAGGTTTGCATATATTTCAGTAAAAATGTATGGGTAATATTTGTTCATGTCTGGCGGCTCACAAAGATCTGACAAACAAGTTTGACCACTCCTGGTTTAACCTTTCCTGTGTGTACAAAGTTTTTCAGACCAACAAAGCTTAAACCCAGAATTAAACCTTTGTTGGCCTTAAAGGCGCCACTGGACTCAAACTTTGATCTGTTGCTTCAGGCCAACACGGTGACCAGTGTTCCCTCTAAGCTGAGTTAGTGTGAGCTAGCTCACAGTTTTTTTAGCCTCCAGCTCGCACATTTTTGTCTCCGCTCAGGGAGGAGGGCCTCCAGAGCAAACTAATTTATGCAGCAGCCAAATGGCTCATTCACAATGTCAGTAGCTCACAAAGTAGGCTTTTTGCTCACAGGACTCCACAGTTTACAGGGAGCATTGACGGTGGCCCACCTGAACCTAAAAACATTGTTGGTCTTTCAGTCGCTACTGAACTCAAATCTATGTCCCTTGCAGACACTGACCAGGGCCAAAGCACTGACTCACACAGAGAGTCAACAGACACACTCCTCCGTGAGACATCCCTTTTTAAAATTCATGTCCCTATTTCTTGCATCCTGCTCTTGTATCCTTAATCCCACACTTCGGGCAGGACCAGTGTTCCCTCTAAGCTGAGTTAGTGTGAGCTAGCACACAGGTTTTTAGCCTCTGGCTCCCACGTTTTTGTCTCAGCTCAGGAAGGAGGGCTCCAGAGCAAACTGATCTATGCAGCAGCCAAATCGCTCACTCACAACTTTCATGCCGGTAGCTCAGAAAGTAGAATTGTTGCCCCCAAGACTCCACAGCTTAGAGACAACATTGCCCCGCCAAGCAGTGTTCCCTCTAAGCTGAGTGAGTGTGAGCTAGCTCACAGTGTCTAGCCCCCGGCTCCCACGTTTTTGTCTCAGCTCAGGAAGGAGGGCTCCAGAGCAAACTGATCTATGCAGCAGCCAAATCGCCTGCTCACCGCTTTCATGCCGGTAGCTCAGAAAGTAGAATTTTTGCTCACGAGACTCCACAGCTTCGAGGGAGAACTGGGCTGACCCGCTCTCAACCGAGCCGTGGGTGCCCGTGGGGCCCGCGAGGCAGGCCTTTCCCTCGGTCCCAGCCACTGGCAGACAGAACTTTCCCAGGGTGGCACCGGCGGCAGGTTGTCCTTCCTATTCAACGCCCCCCCCCCGCCCTGCAGAGGAGCGCCTTGCGGAAGGCCCTGTTCCCACACGGGCTATCAAAGCGACTAATTAGCCCCCATCTGCTGCTGGTACCCCCCCTCCCTTCCCCTCTCCCCACCGCCGCCGGTGGCATGTGAGGCTCCATTGAGGCTCCGGGGCAGAGGGCTTTGTCTGCTGGAATGCCTTTTTCTGGAGAGGCCGGGCAGCCGGAGCTGGGCAGAACAATTCAAGGGGGCCCTCGGCCAGGCCCCCCCCCCGCCGCCTCCGCTGATATCCATGGCTGGGTCCCTCTGTGCCGATGAGAGGAATCTGGAGTCAAAGCTCAGGTCTCCAGGGGTCAAAGATCATGGCGCCAGATCCACCCCGAAGGGACCGGTGGCCTGAGCCCCAAAGGAGACGGCCAGAGGCAACGCCGGTTCACCTCCAGGACAGGGTTGGTGGAGCAAAAGGGCAGAGGTGGGTGGGCGGGCGGCTTGGTCGCCAAGGAGGGCCTGTCTGAGAGCCAGTTTGGGGTAGTGGTTAAGTGCGCGGACTCTAATCTGGGAGAACCGGGTTTGATTCCCCACGCCTCAACTTGCACCTGGCTGGATGACCTTGGGCAAGCCATAGTTCTGTCAGAGCTGTTCTTGAAAAAGAGTTGTTTCTGTCAGAGCTCTCTCAGCCCCACCTGCCTCACAGGGTGTCTGTTGTGGGGAGGGAAAGGGAAAGGAGAATAAGGGCGGGGTAGAAATCCAATCTCTTCTCCTTCTTCTCAAGTGCGCAGACTCTAGTCTGGGAGAACCGGGTTTGATTCCCCACTCCTCCACTTGCACCTGCTGGATGACCTTAGGCAATCCATAGTTCTGTCAGAGCTGTTCTTGAAAAAGAGCAGTTTCTGTCAGAGCTCTCTCAGACCCACCCACCTCACGGGGTGTCTGTTGTGGGGAGGGGAAGGGAAAGGAGTTTGTCAGCCGCTCTGAGACACCTTCGGGTGGTGAAGGGCGGGGTATAAATCCAATCTCTTCTCCTTCTTCTTAAATTCACGGATGCTAATCTGGGAGAACCGGGTTTGATTCCCCCACTTCTCCACTTTCACCTGGCTGGATGATTTTGGGCAAGCTGTAGTTCTGATAAGTTCTTCTTCTTCTTCTTCTTCTTCTTCTTCTTCTTCTTCTTCTTCTTCTTCTTCTTCTTCTTCTTCTTCTTCTTCTTCTTCTTCTTCTTCTTCTTCTTCTTCCTGCTTCCTGCTTCCTGCTTCCTAGTTTGGTCTGATAAAAAAGCTCTTCTGGATAGGGACTAGGTGTTTGAGATAGTGGTGAAGTGCACGGACTCTAATCTGGGAGAACCGGGTTTGATTCCCCACTCCTCCATTTGCAGCTGCTGGATGACCTTGGGCAAGCCATAGTTCTGATAAGAGCTGTCCTTATTTATTTATTTTATTTATTTATTTTATTCGATTTATACCCCGCCCTCCCCGCAATGCTGAGAGCAGTTTCTGCCAGAGCTCTCTCAGCCCCACCTACCTCACAGGGGGTCTGTTGTGGGGAGGGGAAGGGAAAGGAGTTTGTAAGCTGCTCTGAGACTCCTCCGGGTTGTGAAGGGGGGGGGGGTATAAATTCAACTTCTTCTTCTTCTTCTTCGAGACCAACCAGATTTTCCAGGGTATGAGCTTTCAAGAGCCAAAATCCCCTTCATCCGATGAATGTTTTAATTTTAAAAAACCAGTTCAGTCTTGAGTCTCGAGGTTCAGACTCTAATCTGGGAGAACCGGGTTTGATTCTCCACTCCTCCACATGCAGCTGCTGGCGTGACTTTGGGTCAATCACAAGTTCTCTCAGAGCTGTTCTCTCAAGGGCAGTCCTCGAGAAAGCTCCCTCAGCCCCACCTACCTCACAGGGTGTCTGTTGTGGGGAGGGGAAGGGAAAGGAGTTTGTAAGTCGCTCTGAGACTCCTTCAGGTAGTGAAGGGCGGGGTATGAATCCAATCTCTTCACTTCTTCTTCTTGTGTGTCTGGCCACTTCTAGCCCTCATCTCTGTATCCATCCATTCCCTTGTTTTGTTTTGGGTGCGAACAGGATCTTATTCACAGGTAGAAAACCAGTGGTCTGGAGGTTCAGACTCTGCTCGAAGTCACAATCTCTGCCCTGCGGTCCTCACTCCAAAACTCAGGTGTATTCCGCAGGGGTGTGTGTGTCCACAACAGGTAGAGGTGCGCTTTGCATCCTTAGGGGCAAAACTCTTCTTCGTTACCACGTCACAAAGGTCATTTCTCGAGCGCCTTTTGTCCAGTTTGACTCGTGCCCCTATGACAGCAGAGACGGCACTCGTGAACTGAAACCAGCCATAATGAAAATCTAGCGAGCTGGCAAACGGCCAGAGGAAAATGTTGACCTCTCCTGCCTCAAAGCTGTGCAGCAGCAACATGTTTTGGCCAGCTTTCTTGACATGCGAGAGGAGTGATTGGGCAAGAATTCTGCAATTCAGCAGCTTTGGAGAAGAAGCAGGAGAAATGAGCAAGAGTCCAGTTGCACCTTAAACGTAAACGTTCCCTTGCTCGAAAGCCAGTCGAGTCCGACTCTAGGGTTGCAGTGCTCATCTCCGTTTCAAAGCCGAAGAGCCAGCGCCGTCCGAAGACGTTTCCGTGGTCATGTGGCCGGCATGACTAAACACCAAACTGCTAGGTTGGCAGGAGCTGGAACTAGAGGCGGGAGCTCACTCCGTCATGCGGCACACTCGGGTTTCGAACTGCTGAACTACAGACCTTCCACAGCCTGCAGTTCAGCGTCTTAACCACTTGAGCCACCGCAGCTCCTACTTCTACAGACAGACTAACACGGTGAGCCACCAGTGTTCCCTCTAAGCTGAGTTAGTCTGAGCTAGCTCGCAGTTTTTTAGCCTCCAGCTCAGCTCAGGAAGGATGACTCCAGAGCAAACTGATTGATGCAGTAGCCAAATCGCTCGCTTACAACTTTAATGCCAATAGCTCACAAGGTAGAATTTTTGCTCACAAGACTCCACAGCTTAGAGGGAGCATTGCTTCATCTATCTCCATGGAAAGTTTGTAGAAGGTCACAGGTTCAGCTCCAGTATCACCACTTTGGTGTAGTGGTTAAGTGTGCGGACTCTAATCTGGGAGAACCGGGTTCGACTCCCCACTCCTCCACTTGCAGCTGCTGGATGACCTTGGGCAAGCCGTCGTTTTGATAAGAGCTGTCCTTGAAAAAGAGCAGTTTCTGTCAAGAGCTCCAGGTTCTGTCAAGAGAGCCAGTTTGGTGTAGTGGTTAAGTGTGCGGACTCTAATCTGGGAGAACCGGGTTCGACTCCCCACTCCTCCACTTGCAGCTGCTGGATGACCTTGGGCAAGCCATAGTTCTCTCAGAGGTGTTCTCTCAACAGCAGTTTCTGTCAAGAGCTCTCTCAGTCCCACCTACCTCACAGGGTGTCTGTTGTGGGGAGGGGAAGGGAAGGGAAGGGAAAGGAGTTCGTAAGCCGCTCTGAGACACCTTTGGGTTGTAAAGGGCAGGGTATAAATCCAATCTCTTCTCTTCTTCTCTTCTTAAAAGAACAACAAAGTTCTGGTGCCGGGAGAGACCTCTCTCTGTCTGAGATGGAGAGTGGCTGCCCATCAAATATTTCTTGAGTCACTGCTCACTTCTTCAGAAACAGCTAGACTGTGAGTCCTTCTGTCCTTATATTTTGGAGAGTGGAGTGATTCCAGATGCTGAATGGCCATAGCAGGTGAATGACTATAGCAGGTGTGATTGGATTAGGTGTGATATGCGGAGGGGTAAAAGATGTGGAGAAATTAGCCTTGGTAATGAGACAGGAAACCTAGGTCGCGATTCAGTCCTGGAGGATGAATTGCCTTGCGCTTCATGCTCCGATGCAATGCAGCAGTCTGTCTTTCTAATGTCCCCTTGAAATGCCTTTGTAAGATAAGTGCTACTCTTAGGTCAGCAACTGAATGTGCTGGAAGGTTAAAATGTTCCCCCACCAGTTTTGGAATGTTGTGGTTTCTAATGTCAGACTCACGTTCTAGAGGTATCTGAAGAAGTGACCAGTGACTCACGAAAGCTCCTCCCCTGCCACATATTTTGCTAGTCTTTCAGGTGCTCCTGGACTCTGGCTCTTTTCTTCTGCTGCAGACGGACTACCATGGCTACCCATCTTGATCCATCAAATATTTATTGTTTATTTTTATTTACCGCATGGGTCCCCACCAATGCTCCCTCTACGCTGTGGAGTCTTGTGTGCAAAAATTCTTCTCTGTGAGCTACTGGCATTAAAAGTTGTGAGCGAGCAATTTGGCTACTGCATAAATTGGTTTGCTCTGGAGCCCTCCTTCCTGAGCTAAGACAAAAATCGGTGAGCCGGAGGCGAGAAAACTGGGCTAACTCACACTAACTCAGCTTAGAGGGAACATAAGAACATCAGAGACACCAATGTTGGATCAGGCCAATGACCCATCCAGTCTAACACTCTGTGTCACACAGTGGCAGGAAATACCAGGGGCCATCAGGAGGTCCACCAGTGGGGCCAGGACACTAGAAGCCCTCCCACTGTTGACCCCCCCCCCCAAGCACCAAGAAGACAGAGTATCACTTGCCCCAGAGCCCCTATCTATACCTTGTGGCTAACAGCCCCTGAAGGACCTCTGCTCCATATGCTTATCCAGTTCCCTCTTATAAGAACATAAGAGAAGCCAGTGTTGGATCAGACCAACGGCCCATCCAGTCCAACACTCTGTGTCACACAGTGGCCAGAAATACCAGGGGCCATCAGGAGGTCCAGCAGTGGGGCCAGGACACCAGAAGCCCTCCCACTGTTGCCCCCCCCCAAGCACCAAGATGACAGAGCATCCCTTGCCCCAGAGCCCCTATCTATACCTTTTGGCTAATAGCCACTGATGGACCTCTGCTCCATATGCCTATCTAATTCCCTTTCAAAGCCGTCCATGCTTGTACACTGGTCCCAACAGGAACCCAAGGCACCTCCACTCATTCACCTCTCCTCCATTTTCTCCTCACAAGAACCCTGCGAGGTAGGTTAGGCCGAGAGTGTGTGACCGGCCCAAGGTCACCCACCAGGCTTCCATGGCACAACGGGGAATTCGAACCTGGGTTCCCCCCAGATCCTGGTTGGCCACTGGAGCCACCGCGCCACGCTGCCTCTCCGTAGCCGGCATCGCCACATAGAGGTCCGGCCGAAGCCCGATCCGACCACAGTCCCGCGTGCAGCTGGACAGATAGAAAACAAGAGAATAGCTGGGGGGGGTGGTTTTCACAGTCTCCCCCCCCCATTATTATGCCCCGCGGTGGGAAAATCAAACAGGTGGCTTAGAGGCCATTGACTGTGGGCAGCCTGTCCCCCCCCCCCCCCCCCCCCCCCCCCCGCCCCCCCCCCCCCCCCGGCCTCCTGGTCCAGACCGACCTGCGCCCGGGAGCGCGAGGCACAGCTTCATTACCATCTGAATTCTGGGAAAAAGGCGAGTGCTCCGGTACCAGCACCCCTGACCATATGGCGCGCCTTCGCCAGCACTAAGCCGGGAACAGCTCCCGCCTCCTCTGGGCCCGGCAGAGGTTGCCCGGCAGCAGCGGGGGGGTGGGGGGAGAAATATCAAAGGCCTGCCGTTCTATAGGCACTTCAGCTGCACGAGGTTTTGTGAAGAGACCACACAAGGCAAGCGGGGGCCCCTCACGGAGCCTCAAAGTTACTGCCGAGCAAGGTCGTACCTCCCCTCCGCTGGCTGGGAAGCAGCTAGGAGATAAGAACATAAGAGACGCCAATGTTGGATCAGGCCACACAGTGGCCAGAAATACCAGGTGCCATCAGGAGGTCCAGCAGTGGGGCCAGGACATTAGAAGCCCTCCCACTGTTGACCCCCCCAAGCACCAAGAAGACAGAGCATCCCTTGCCCCAGAGCCCCTATCTATACCTTGTGGCTAATAGCCACTGATGGACCTTTGCTCCATATGCTTATCTAATTCCCTTTTGAAGCCGTCCATGCTTGTAGCCGCCACCACTTCCTGTGGCAGTGAATTCCAAGTGTTAATCACTCTTTGGGTGAAGAAGGACTTCCTTTTATCCGTTCTAACCCGACCGCTCAGCAATTTCACGGAGGGCCCACAAGGAGTTCTTGTATTGTGAGAAAGGGAGAAAAGTACCTCTTTCTCTACCTGCTCTTTCCCATGCATAATCTTCTAAACCTCAATCATGCCCCCCTTTTAAGCACCGTCTTGCTTCCAGGGCGGAACTGTTGACTCCATCTTAGGGCTACCAGTCGCCAAGTAGGGCCTGGAATTCTCCTGGAATTCAAAGGGATCTCCAGACGACAGTCACCTGGAGGAAGTGGCAGTTTTGGAGAGTGGACTCTATGGTCTATCATAGAGTCTAGGAGAAACAGACGTCCCAGAGGGACACCGCCTCCCCACTGCGCTCCCCCTCTCCCCAAACTCTGCCCACCTCTGGCACTGCCCCCAAATCTCCAGGGATTTCCCAAATTGGAGCTGGCAACCCAATGGTCAGTCTTCATTCGAGCTAGGTGCACCTTTCGTAGAATCATAGAATGTTAGAGTTGGAAGGGACCTTGCAGGTCATCTAGTCCTACCCCCTGCACTCTGCAGGAGCATAGCCGAAAGGTAGCCCTACATACCTACATACCTACAACACATCCGAAAGATGGTTGTCCAGCCTCTGCTTGAAAACGTCCAGCAAAGGAGCATCCACCACCTCCCGAGGCTCTACACAGAGCCAGTTTGGTGTAGTGGTTAAGTGTGTAGACTCTATTCTGGGAGAACCGGGTCTGATTCCCCCATCTCCTCCACATGCAGCTGCTGGTGTGACCTTGGGTCAGTCACAAGTTCTCCCAGAGCTGTTCTCTCAAGGTCAGTTCTATCAGAGCTCTCTCAGCCCCACCTACCTCACAGGCAATGCTCCCTCTGAGCTGTGGAGACTTGTGAGCCAAAATTCCTCTCTGTGTGCTACTGGCTCACAGTTGTGAGCGAGGCATTTGGCTACTGCATAAATTAGTTTGCTCTGGAGCCATCCCATCTTGAGCCAAGACAAAAATGTGTGAGCCGGAGGCTAAAAAACTCAGCTTAGAGGGAACACTCCTCACAGGGTGTCTATTGTGGGGAGGGGAAGGGAAAGGAGATTGTAAGGCATTCTGAGACTCCTTTGGGTAGTGAAGGGCAGGGTATAAACCCAATCTCCTCCTCCTCCTCCTCCTCCTCCTTCACATTGAGATTATATACGTATTGGCTATGGACAGGGCTATTTGGGGGCAGGAACGCACAGGAACGGAGTTCCGGCTGGCTCCCGAGTTGGCCACGCCCAGCAGGAACTCATTAGCATAATAGGCCACACCCAACAGCAGAAACTCATCAGGATTGGCTACATTAGGGGTGTGTGGCCTAACATGCAAAGGAGTCCCTGCTACAGAAAAAGGCCCTGGGTTTTGACAACAAACAAGGTCAACAGAATAAGAAGCAAAAGGTGGGTGTGACTGGCTAATGCAATCTTGGAGTGTATCAACAGAGGCATAACACCTGAATCACAAGATGTCACTCACAGTCCCGCTGTACACTGCATTGGTCAGGCCGCCCCTGGAGGACTGTGTGCAGTTCTGGAGGCGTCACTTCAAAAAGGATGTGGACAGAACGGAACGCGTGCGGAGGAGAGCAAGGAGGGTGATTGGGGGCCTGGAGACCACGCCCCGTGAGGAAAGGCTGGAGGACTTGGGGATGTTTAGTCTGGAGAACAGGAGGTTTGGGGGGGGGGACAGGATTGCTCTCTTGAAGTATCTGAAGGGCTGTCACTCAGAGGAGGGCAGGGAGCTGTTCCTGTTGGCGGCAGAGGAGAGAACTTGCAAGAAATGATTTAAATTAAGGGCAGGAAGGGACTGGCTCGATCAACTTTTTGACAGTCAGAGGCCCAGGTCACATGGGCCAGATAACGCAGGGGTGTGTGTGGCTGTTCGCCCCCGGAGCAAAATAAAGCGCAGCCGCCCAATCACAAGGTCCCCCGAGTCTCCGTGCTTCGGCTGTTAGCTGGCGATCACACGGCTATGCTGCAGCGTGGCAAAGAAGTGGCGCGGCACGATCACACAAGTGTTATGCGTTTGTGCACATGCGCAGTTCCACGGAGCAGCACTGCTTTCAGTTTCGTGTTTGTGCGCATGCACTTACGAAAAACACCCGCTTTGTGACAGGACGTGGACGGGCGCTGGATGCCACCGGATACTAGCGCTCCCGCGATCAGACGCCCGCCCGTGTCGCGCGTTTCCTGGATACTAGTGAACTTTCCTTAGTACTTTTTAACTCTGCATCTTCGGCGGGACGCCACGGGTTGGCCACGGGTGCGCCATGCTTCCCAGATGTTGCGGTGTGATCGCGCCCAGAAAATCCGCCCGACATTAGTGCCTTTCGCGCGGCAAATTCTCCTTGTGACCAAGGCCAGAGTTGTGCAACCGTAGAATTGGCTGCCCGGGGAGGTGGTGAGCTCCCCCTCATCGGCAGTCTTTAGGGAGCGGCCGGACAAACCCTTGTCAGGGATACTCTAGGCTGATCCTGCACTGAGCAGGGGTTGGGACTGGGTGGCCTCTAGGGTCCCTTCCCAACTCTGTGATTCTAGGATTCTATGAAATAGGGACCAGCCGCCCAGGTGGGCAGAAGGCATCTAAAGGTAAAGGTAAATGTTCCCTTGCTCGAAAGCCAGTCAAGTCCGACTCTAGGGTTGCGGTGCTCATCTCCATTTCAAAGCCGAAGAGCCAGCGCTGTCCGAAGAAGTTTCCGTGGTCATGTGGCCGGCATGACTAGATGCCGAGGCGTACGGAACGGGTCTTACCAACTGCTTTAATCCAATCTTAGCTATACTGATTGCTCTGGGACTTACACATCAAACAGGGGTCATTTCCTGCAGGAGTGCACAGGAGTGGAGCTCCGGCAGTAAAGAGCCCAGGGGGCGGGCACGTGCAACAAGCCCCGCCCCCTGCTCCCAGCAGCCCTCAGTCAGAGCAAGAAGCAGCCAGGTAAGCTGCAGAGCCCCCCACTGGCCCCCTGGTCCAAAACAGCGCAGTGGCACCTTTAAGACCAAGTTTTATTCAGGCACAAGCTCTCCCTCCTCTGTGAGGATCTGCACATCCCCCCCCCAATAGCTAACAGTACAGTGGAACCTGAGCAGTGCGCCTTTGACACACTTCTGGCGATGTCAGGGGGTGTGGCATATGCAAATAAGTTATGCTAATGAGCTCCTGCACCCCTTTTTCTACGAAATGACCCCTGGATAGATCCCAAAGAAGAAGAAGAAGTTTCAGAGTGGCTAACAATCTCCCTTCCCTTCCCCTCCCCACAACAGACACCCTGCAAGGTAGGTGGGGCTGATAGAGCTCTCTCAAGGAGAGGAGGAAGAGGAGGAGGAGGACACTGGATTTATACCCCAACCTTCACTACACAAAGGAGTCTCAGAGTGGCTTCCAATCTCCTTTCCCTTCCCCTCCCCACAGCAGACACCTGTGAGGCAGGTGAAGCTGAGAGAGCTCATGAGAGAACTGTTCATGAGTGAACAGCTCCGAGAGAACTTTTGACTGACCCAAGGTCACACCAGCAGCTGCATGTGGAGGAGTGGGGAATCAAACCCGGTTCTCCCAGATTAGAGTCCGCACTCGTAACTGCTACACCAAACTTCCAAGGAAGTAGGCATAGATCGGGTGGCAACTCAACTTTATGCAACATTGGGCACTTTCAGGAATCTCATAAGCAGCTTATTTACTTACTGTATTGACTCCATTTCTACTCTGCCTTTCTCTCCAGTGAGGCCCCCAAGAGGCTTACACCATTCTCCTCTCTTCCATTTGAACTTCAAGACAACCCTGTGAGGTAGGTTAGGTGGAGAGCGTATGCCTGACCCAAGGTCAGCCAGCTAGCTTTCATGGTGGGATTCGAACACAAGTCTCCCACATCCTAGTCTGACCCTCTTAACCACTACACCACACCGGCTTTCGCTTGAACAAAGAAGAAGAAGAAAAAAGAAGAAAAGGAGGAGGAGACTGGATTATACCCCGCCCCTTCACTACCCGAAGTAGTCTCAGAGTGGCTTACTACATCCTTCCCTTCCTCTCCCCACAACAGACACCCTGTGTGAGGTAGGTGGGAATGAGAGAGCTCTTTCGAGGACTGCTCCTGAGAGAACAGCTGTGAGAGAACTTGTGACTGACCCAAAGTCACCCAGCTGGCTGCATGTGGAGGCATGGGGAATCAAACCCAGTTCTCCCAGATTAGAGTCTTAACCGCTACACCAAACTGGCTCTTATTATTAACTTCAAGGAGGCTTTTCGGAATCTGCATTAGATATCTGCACAATTGGGTGGAAATTACAAGGGAGTCGTTACCGGCTAAATATCAGCAGAAACTTCCTAACTGTGAGAGTGGTTGAGCAGTGGAAATGTCTGCCTCGGGAGGTGGTGGATGCTCCTTTGCTGGACGTTTTCAAGCAGAGGCTGGACGACCATCTTCCGGGTATGTTGTAGGGCTGTCTTTCGGCTGTGCTCCTGCAGAGTGCGGAGGGTTGGACTAGGTGGCCTGCAAGGTCCCTTCCAGCTCTAACATTCTATGATTCTATGATTCTAATTACCCTGTAAGGCAGTTGAAGTGGACAGAGAATGACTTGTCCCAAAGCCTTTGGATCTTGCTCGCTTCTGCCCACATTCAGCTCTCTGTCTGCCCATGTATATCATGTCTGTCCACATACACAGAACAAAGAGGGGTAGCCACCTTACTCAGTCGCAGCCCAAAATAAACTGGAGTCCTCAAGACTAACCTGAAGAAATCCTAGAACAGCGTTTGAGTCCAGTGGCACCTTCAAGACCAACAAAGTTTAATTCAAGGCATCAACTTTCACGTGCACGCACATCTATCTGATGAAGTGTGCGTACACATGGAAAGCTTATACCCAGAATCAAACTTCGTTGGTCTTGAAGGTGCCACTCCAACTTTGTACCCGAATTTAAAAAAAAAACTAGCAGAAGTCTGCTTTGTCAACTATAACTGTGTTCTGTCTAATCCCGAAGCTTGTACGCTTCAATTCTGGAAACCACGGAGGCCTGTGTGGTGTAGCGGTTGAGAGTATCAGGACTAGGATTTCCTTTCTTACACGCCCAAGGAAATGCCGATCCCCACTTTGGGGTCAGGAAGCAATTTTTCTCCAGGCCAGTTTTGGCCAGGGATCGCGGAGGTTTTTTGCCCTCTTCTACACATGGAGCAGGGGTCACCGGTGTGCGTGTGTGGGGGGAAGAGGTATTTGTGAATTTCCTGCATCGTGCACGGGGTTGGACTAGATGACCCTGGAGGTCCCTTCCAGCCCTATGAGTCTAGGATCTGGGAGACCCAGGTTGGAATCCTCAATCGGCCAGAAAAGCTCGCTGGGTGGCCTTGGGCCTGTCACGCCCTCTCTGCCTAACCTACCTCACTGGGTCGTTGTGAGGATAAATCGGAGGACAGGAGAGGAATGGAAGCCGCTTTGGGCCCCCATAAGCTGGAAAAGGCAGGGTATGAATGAAGTCGATAATAAATCAATATAGAAACGACGGCCACAATAATAAAGCCCCCTGCCCTGCATCTGTTCCTTTCTGCAGCCAAGGTGGTGGTGGGGGAGGAGGCGGGGGGGGGCCTCCGAAGGGTTTCGGGCAGGGCTCCCCAACCTCCTCCCCTGAGTTCCCATCCTTTCTCCTCCTTTCTTGTCTTGTTCTTTTCAGGGAATTCTCTGAAAAGTCCGGGAAGGGGGGCGGTGGTGGAGAGAGAAGAGGGCGGACGGTTTGCTGGCCAGCTTTCCTCCAGATGGTGTCCCATTCTGTCCCGAGATTGCAGGCCCTTCAAATGCAGATGGAGGAGTTTGTGCCTCTCTTAGCATGACAAAGCCACTGCCTTGTGGGACCAGAGGAGGGCCGGGGAGCCCCTGTTCTGTGCAGGAGATTAGGTGTTGTCAGAGAGGCCGGGGCGGTGGGAGGGAGCAGCGGGGGGAAAACCGCCACATGCACACTCGACACCATTCACAGCTTGGCACGGCCGAGTGCGTGGCAGCCTCAAGATGTTGGCAGGAGACAGAAGGGGCGCAGGCTTAGCAAGCTGGCAGATCTCCTTGGCACCGTCGGCTCCCATATGCGCCCAATCCGCGCGCCACAGACACCAATCCCCTGCTTTCCGGAAGCCTTCCAAGTTTGTAATTCCAAGGGGAAAGCCGTATGCCTCTGTCGGCGGCCAAACTGCCACCGCTTCCCAGCAGCCCCTTAAAATCACTTGAGATCTGATCTCTACGCAGGCTTTCACGGACTAGGGGTCTGGGACACAGAGGCTCACACCGGACTCCTGTTTAGCTTGGTCCAAAACGTGGCACACAAACACGGGGCCCTCTGACATCTGAGAGATGGAAACAGGGCACTTCTTGCTTTGCTATCCATGCACCCGGGCTTTGGCATGCCGAAATGAGGCAACTGAAGAGGCACGCCCTTCCAAACCTTTCAAAACGTCAGCTGCGTTTGCCCATCTTTCTCTTGCGTCATCCATAAGCATGGCGCTTCACAGAATTTCGTCAGCAAAAACCGGGGACTAGTGCAAAGGACATGAGAACATCAGAAGAGGCCTGCTGGATCAGACCAGTGGTCCATCTGTTCCAGCCTCCTGTCTCACACAGGGGCCAACCAGTTCCTCTGGAGGGCCAGTAACAGGGCATAGAGGCCGAGGCCTTCATAAGAACACCAGAAGAGCCCTGCTGGATCAGACCAGTGAGGGTCCATCCAGTCCAGCATCCTGTCTCACACAGTGGCCAACCTGTTGCTCTGGAGGGCCAATAACAGGGTACAGAGGCCGAGCCCTGCTGGATCAGACCAGTGAGGGTCCATCCAGTCCAGCATCCTGTCTCACACAGTGGCCAACCTGTTGCTCTGGAGGGCCAATAACAGGGTACAGAGGCCGAGCCCTGCTGGATCAGACCAGTGAGGGTCCATCCAGTCCAGCATCCTGTCTCACACAGTGGCCAACCTGTTGCTCTGGAGGGCCAATAACAGGGTACAGAGGCCGAGGCCTTCATAAGAACACCAGAAGAGCCCTGCTGGATCAGACCAGTGAGGGTCCATCTAGTCCAGCATCCTCTCTCACATAGGGGCCAACCAGATCCTCTGGAGGGCCAGCAGCAGGGCACAGAGGCCAAGGGCTTTCCCTGATTTTGCTTCCTAGCACTGGTGTTCAGAGATTGACTGCCTCTGAACGTGGAGGTTCCTTTTAGTCACCATGGCATGCAGCCACTGATAGACCCATGAATCTGCCTAATCCCCTTTTAAAGCCTTCTGTGCCTGTGGCCATCACTACACCCCCCCACACACAAACCCTCTGCAACCCCCTCCCCCCTAGGCAGCCTCTGGAAAAATCTTTTCTTTGCCATCTTGGGAAGTGCATTGCTTTTAGTTGTTGACGAAGAAGAAGGAAGAAGAGACTGGATTTAGGTCCCGCCCTTCACTACCAGAAGGAGTCTCAGAGCAGCTCACAATCTCCTTTCTCCTCCCCTCCCCACAACAGACACCCTGGGAGGCAGGTGGGGCCGAGAGAGCTCTTTCGAGGACTGCTCCTGGGAGAACAGCTCTGAGAAAACTTGGGACTGACCCAAGGTCACACCAGCAGCCGCATGCGTAGGAGTGGGGAATCAAACCCCGTTCTCCCCGATTAGAGTCCATGCAGTTAACCACTACACCAAATTGGCCCTTGATACATTATAGGTATTTTAAATTTGATTCTGACTTGTACTATTTATCGTCTTTGTTCTGTTGTAAGCCGCCTTGACCCTGCTCGCAGGGAAAGGCGGCCAAGAAATCCAATTCAATAAATACACAAAGAAATGACAAAGGAAGGCATCCTCCGGCAGCCAAATCCACATTTTAATCCTTCCTCCTGTACAGAAGTCTTCCCTTCTGTGTCCATCCTGGATCTCCTGTCTGTCAGCTTCATTGGATGCCCTGGAATTGTAGGATTTTGGGAGAGGGAGGAAAAAAGTTCTCCTTCCCACCTCCCCGGCTCCATCCGCATCGGCCTAGACCAGCTGGAGCCAAGCGGCCTTCCCTGGATCAAATCCAGTTTCCGGCCCCTCCTCGCCCTGGCCCGTGGCCTTGACGCCTGCTTCCTCCTTCTGTACCAGTTCCTCCTGCGTCTCGCTGCCCCTGGAAGCCCAAGGCAGGGAAAGGAAGGTGGCAAAGCCCAGCCCAGCCTGGCTGTTCGGTCCAGAGAGGGGAAGTGCGGGAGCGGCAGCAGGCCTCCCCAATGGATTTCTTCACACCAAATAATTAAGGGGTGGAATGCTCCCTCTAAGCTTGCGAGCCAAATTTCTACTTTGTGAGCCGCTGGCATGAAAGTTGTGAGCTACTGCATCAGTTCGTTTGCTCTGGAGCCGTCCTTCCTGAGCGAAGACGAAAATGCGTGAGCCGGAGGCTAAGAGACTGTGAGCTAGCTCACACTCACTCAGCTTAGAGGGAACACTGATATGCTCTCTCTAAGCTGTAGAGTCCTGTGAGCAAAAGTTCTACTTTGTGAGCTACTGGCATTGAAGTCGTGAGCGAGCGATTTGGCTCCTGCATCAATTAGTTTGCTCTGCAGCCGTCCTTCCTGAGCGAAGACGAAAATGTGTGAGCTGGAGGCTAAGAAACTGTGAGCCAGCTCACACCAACTCAGCTTAGAGGGAACACTGGTACCGCAAGTTAAAATTCATCGATTCAATAAAAAGAAGAGGAGGAGGAGGAGATTGGATTTATACCCCGCCCGTCACTACCCAGAGGAGTCTCAGAGCAGCTTACAAACTCCTTTCCCTTCCCCTCCCCAAAACAGACACCCTGTGAGGTAGGTGGGGCTGAGAGAGCTCTTTACAAAAACTGCTCTTTTTAAAAGAACAGTTCTTATCAGAGCTACGGCTTGCCCAAGGTCATCCATCCAGGTGCAAGTGGAGGAGTGGGGAATCAAACCCGGTTCTCCCAGATTAGAGTACAGGTGGGCGATCCCAGAGGGTGTCATCTTTAAGATCAATGACAAAAGAGAAAAGATTGACTCCATTTTTAAAGTCAAAGAATTTTTGAAACGCCAGTTGGGATTGGAGGAAGAATCCAAAGATGAAGAATCGAAATCAAGTGACTCCACTACCTCTGGAACGGATGAGGACTCTGCTGTAGAAACGGGTGCAGGCGCAACGAAAGTTACATATGATTTCAGAGACAGAAAACCGAAGTAAAGGCAGAAGGACTCTGAAAATTGCCTTTTGAAGCTGAAGATGCTCAGAAAGTTCTCTCACAACAACTAACATACTAACATTGAAGCCGAGACAAACAAGATACAAGTATATTGTTGTACTTTTACTGATAACACTGAGATTAACACCAATATGATCTCCTCCTCTTGGGTTTTTAGTGTAGTGTGGCTATCTATCCTTTATCCTTAGTTGTAATCCCCTTCCCTTATATTTTCTTTGTAGTTTTGTAGTCTTATAACAAAATAATAAAAAATATCCCTCCGGGGATTTAAAAAAACCCCACCTTTTATTGCATTGCCCCAAACTTACAGAGAGAGAGACGGGGCAGCTCTTAGAAACTACAGCTGTTTAATTGCTCAACACCACCAATTCCAGTCCTTCTGACTGGCCACTATGCTCGTCTTGTGTGTGTGTGTGTGTTTTAGTTTGAACACCAACACCAAAAAGGGTAGGATGATGGGCGAACGTTCCCGGTGTGCATCTGAACAGGGACAGGCTAGAACTTGACAATGTGCGCGTGCAGCAGGAAAGGGCAGCCCTTCAAGGGGGTCAGAGGGTCACAGAAGAAAACCAGGTATGCTGAAGATGTTTGGAAGCTTAAACTGCCCTGTGGAGCGGCAGGGGCAGGAGGGGTGTAACTGGCATACCCCGTCTGTCTCCCACCGGACTCAGTCACCGAGGGTGATCTTGCGTTGGGGAAGGAAATAAGGGAAGTGCTGTCATAAGGCAGGGCTTCAACTACTCTCGCACTGACTGGCCAAATTAATCTTCTGGTGGTGACAAGCAGGCAAGGTATCTTGATCCCATAAATGACCGTGCCCTGGAACACTTGGTCGTGGAGCCAACAGGAAGAGAGGTGCCCCTCGAGATGATCCTGAGAGGTGCCAAATGAACCAGTGGGCAACAGTGGCCATAGCAGAGTTCAGGTCAGGGCTTATGTTTGCAGAAGGCTGCAGGCTGAGGTTCAACATTTTAGATAATTTCCTCTTCTGGAAACCCCTGAAAGACTCAGTCAACAAAAATTTGACAGGGAGAGTAAAGAGAGACAAATCTCTACAGGATGCTTAGAAGCAATTTAAACCTAAAACAACTGATGCTCATATAAAATGTCTACCTACAATTATGAAAGTTGCCATCAAAACTGAAGGTACTAACTAGTGTGGTTAACCAACAGAAACAAGGAAGCCAGAAACCGCATACGTCTTGCTAAGTGGAGGAAAAACAAGAACAAACACAGGCTTTGAGAAACAAGTTAAGGGAAGCAAAAGGGGAATAAGAGAAGCATAAAAGCATTAAGAACATAATAGAAGACATGTTGGATCAGGCCAATGGCCCATCCAGTCCAACACTCTGTGTCACACAGTGCCCCCCCCCAAAAAAAAAACAGGGGCCATCAGGAGGTCCCTCCAGCGATGCCAGGACACTAGAAGCCTTCCCACTGTTGCCCCCCAAGATGACAGAGCATCATTTGCCCCAGACAGAGGGTTCCATCTATACCTTGTGGCTTAATAGCCACTGATGGACCTCTGCTCCATACGTTCATCTAATCCCCTCTTGAAGCTGTCTAATGCTTGTAATGCCACCACTTCCTGCAGCAGGGAATTCCATGTGTTAATTACTATTTGGGTGAAGAAGGACTTCCTGTTCTCTGTCCTGAGCCTACTGCTCATTAATTTCATTGAGTGCCCACAAGTGTGAGAAAGGGAGAAAAGTATGTTTCCCTTCCTTCTCTATCCCAGGCATCATTTTGCAAACCTGTATCATGTCACTCCTCAGTTGTTGTTGTTGTTTCTCCAAGCTTAAGGAGCCCTAACCGTTTTAGCCTTTCTTCATGGGAACAAAGTTCAAGTCCAGTGGTCATCTTTAAAACCAAGGAAGTTTTATTCAAGGTATAAGCTTTTGCACGCATGCACGCACACAGTGGAACGCACACAGATACAGTGAAACAGAATTTCCTCACTGGACTCAAACTTTGTTCCCATGAAGAATGGATTCTGTAAAGGATCCTGTAACTTTTTAGAGTTCTTTGAGGGGGTGAACAAACATGTGGACAAGGGTGACCCAGTAGATGCTGTTTACCTAGACTTCCAGAAAACTCTGATAAAGTTCCTCATCAAAGGCTCCTAAGTAAACTCTGCAGTCATGGGATAGAAGAGGACAAGCCCTCTTGCAGATTAAAAACTGATTAACAGGAAACAGAGCGTGGGTATAAATGGGCAGTTTTCACAGTGGAGGGTGGTGAGCAGTGGGGTACCGCAGGGCTCGGTTTTAGGTCAGGTGCTTTTTAACTAGTTCATTAATGATTTGGAGTCAGGAGTAAGCAGTGAAGTGGCTCAGTTTGTGGATGACACTAAGCTGTTCAGTTTTTTCTTCTCTTCCGTGCATCCTGATGGTATTGCTCTTTTAACTGTTTTTATCCATTTTATATATTGTACACTATATACATGAACTTTGTACACTATATATATATGCACTATATATATGCACTTTGTGCTCTTGTAAGCTGCCCTGAGCCCGTTCGCGGGAAGGGCGGGGTATAAATGCAATGAAAATAAATAAAAATAAATTAGTGAGACAATTCTTCCTCAATAGCTTTGTTCATCAATGTGCCAACTAATTCTATCTTTTATAACAGATTCCACCAATTTCCAGTTCTCAGGAATAGAGGCAGATTTTAATTATTGCATTTTTTTTTGTCAGGAGATCCACAAGTTCACATTTGAGTTCTTTCAGAACTCTCAGATGTATGCCACCTAGGCCTGGTGATTTGTCAGTTTTTAATTTGTGCATTAGTTGTACGACCTCCTCTCTCATCACCTCAATCTGACTCAGGACTTTCGACACCCCTCCCGGAATCATCAGTTCTGGAGTGGGCAAGCACTTCTCATCTTCCACAGTGAAGACAGAGGCAAAAAATGCATTCAGCTTCTCAGCCATTTCCCTGTCATCCTTTAGTAATCCTTTCACCCCTTGGTCATCCAAGGGCCCCACTGCCTCCCTGGCTGGTTTTCTGTTACTGATGTATTTGAAGAAATTTATATTGCTGGTCTTTTACCTTTTTAGCAAAATGATCCTCAAAGTCTCTTCTTGCCTGCCTGTTCACCGACTTGCCTTTTATTTGGCCAAAGCCTGCGCTCCCTTTTATTTACCTCACTCAGACTAGCCTTCCATCGCTTAGAGGAGTCCTTCTTACCCTTTTACTGCTTTCCAGTACTTTGTTAACCACGCAGGCCGTTTTTTACACCTATTTGTACCTTCCTAACCTGCAGTATACATTTTATCTGAACTTCTAAGATTGTAGTTTTAAATAGTCTCCAAGATTCCCAAAGGGATTTGACCCTCCTTACCTTTCCTTTCAGTTTCTTCTTCACAAGCCCCCTCTCATTTGAGAGAAGTTACCCCTTCTAAAGTTAAAAGTGGTTGTGTTGGTCTTTTGGGGCAACTCCCCGTTTACATAAATGTTGAACTTAATAATATTATGGTCACTGTTCTCAACCGTTGCTGTCGCATTTACATCTCTCACCAGGTCTTGGGCATTATTTAGGACCAAGTCCAGGATCGCCTCTTCCCTGGTAGGTTCTGAGACCATCTGCTTTATGGCACAGCCATTAAGAGTACCTGGAAACCCAGACTCTTTCTCCTGACTTGAACACATATTAACCTAATCAATGTGCGGGTAGTTCAAATCACCTATTATGACACAGTTATTTCGTCTAGCTGCTATCCTTAATTCTTTTGCTATTTTTAAATCATCCTCTAACCTTTGACCTGGTGGGCGATAAACTCTCGGTTAAGCTTCCTTTTGGGTACAGTATTTCCACCCATAGCATTTCTGTAAGTGAATCTATTTCTCTTACACTTGCAGTCTTACTGGACTGTACACGCCCCTCTGACATACAGAGCCACCCCACCTCCAACCCTTCCCTCCCTATCCTTCTGATATAATTTCCCCGTAGAACAGTAACAGAGCTGCCCCTTCATCTCTTTGAGATGAGCCATCCCGAACCAGAGACATCTCATCCCCCGCTGGCTTTCCCCCAAGATTTAGTTTAAAAACTGTTCTGCACCTATTTGGTTTTTTAAGCCCCAGCAGGCTGGTTCCTTCTCGGGACAAGTGGAGGCGATCTCTCTTGTACAGGTCCTGCTTATCCCAAAAAGCATCCCAGTGCCTAAGAAAGTTAAGCCCTTATCCCCCCTACACCACCATCTCATCCACGCACTGAGACGCCTGATCTGTGCCTGTGTCTCCGGCTCTGTGCGTGCAACAGGCAGCACTCATCACCTCAATCTTGGAGGTCCTGGCCTTGAGTCTCCTGCCCAGCAGCCTCAATTTTTCCTCCAAGACCACATGACTACATTTCCCCACATCGATGTACCACGACCACTGGCTCCTCCCCAGCACTGTCTACCAGCCTATCTAGACCACGTGTAATGTCCGCTACCTTCGCACCAGGCAGGCAAGTCACCATACAGTCAGAACGCGGGTTCACCACCCATCTATCTACATGCCTAAGAATCGAATCACCAACTACCAGGAGCCCCCCCTCCCTCCTTCCCTCCCTGCAAAAGGATACCTGCTGCTGACCAACTGTAGGAGGGGTCCCTTCTGAGAGGACACTCCCCCTTTCTTCAGCACGGAGGCCCCCGTTTCCCCTTGACCCTCATGCTCCTTGACCGCAGGGGGGGGGCTGCCATTCTCGGAGTGGGACACAAGTCTTCTCTGTGTGCCTAACTGACTGTCTCTGCTTCTCCAGGTCAGCTACCGTGGCCTCGAGGGTGCGAACTCATTCCCTGAGAACCAGGAGCTCCTTGCACGGAGCACACACCCACCCAGGACTTTGGTCCAGCTGGCGGAGAGTCGTACCTGTTGCACTCTGTGCAACAGACTGGATGGACCGCAACCCCCTGCTGGCATGCCACCATCGTGATTGTTTTTTTAATCCCCCTTTTTATACGTTTCCTATTTATGTGGATTTGTTTGTGGAAAGTCTGCTTACCCCATTAGGGAGGTGGAGAGATTAGAGCCCTGGCTTCCTCGCTCTCCCGACATCTGCTCCCTCATTCCAGACACTTCTTGGCCGCTGGAGCGGCCGGCTCGATCGCAGAACTGGGGCCTGCTGGTAGGAACCCTAACTAGACAGCTTTAGGAATCTCCTTAAGTGTGTCAGGCCCAGGAGAGACCGTTGGATCACAAAGGATTAGGAAAGGAAGACGGGAAGATTGCCAAGAAGTGGAATTAATCCTTTGCCTCTTTCTTCACTGTGGAGTGTGTGGAGCAGTTACCTGCCCTGCTTTCAGGCAAGGACAGGCCCGGCTGCCACCCAGGGCCTGAGAGAGGGAAGCGTTGCTGCAACCCTGGGAATGCCTCTGCCGTCAGCCCTGCAAGCGGGAGTCCGAGATTCAAAGCAGAATTCACAGAAATCACCCCCGAGGCAGAGGACGGATCAAGGCAGTGACCTGCCAGCCAGCTTAACGTCTGGCCAGGGGGGAGGGAGGAACCTCACAAGAGACATACCAAAGACGAGCCACAGCTTCTTACACAGGAGAAGTCCAGTCTCGCAAGACTCTGCGCGCATTCATAAATGTGTGGCTCAGGGTACACTGGCAGACACCCCAGAAGCATTTGATGGAGCCCCTCCCCAAAGGCTCCTGAGCATGCTTAGAGGGCCTCTGTCTGGACACAGCTCAGAACGTGATTAAATGGTGGAAAGCAGAGAGGAAGGACGTGCGGAGGAGCGGACAGTGGGTTCCCCCCCCCAAGCCATCTGTATAGGGAGCAGAGGGATAGGAGTTATGCATCAGTGACCTGGGAATCAGGGGAGAGACGCATCTCGAAACAGGAAGAAGGGTGAAAGAAGGCAATCGGGATGATTCAGGGGCTGGAACTCATTTCCTGTGAAGGGAGCCTAGGGAGCCCAGAGGGCTCTTCATTTTGGACGAAAGGAGGTGGGAGGGTGCAGAGTGAAGGTTGATGAAAGCGTGTGCATCGTGTGGTGGAAAGGGGAGAACTTTTCCGTACACCCACGACACCAAAACTAGAGCGCCAACAAGGTGACGGATGAGTGGCAGACTCAGGACCACAGAGGAAAGGACTCTGTTGTGCGACGCATAATCGACCGGCGGAACTGACTGCCATGGAAGGCAGCAATAGCTGCTGACTTAGATGGCATTGCGAGGGAGTTCAGCAGAGTCACAGAGGCAGGACAAAGCCCAGCAGCAGCAGCAGCAGCAGAAGAGGTTTTTTTATACCCCTCTTCCCTCCACCCTAGGGAGTCCCAGAGCAGCTGACACAATAGGCCCCTTGTGAGGTGGGTGGGGCTGAGAGAGCCCTGAGAGAACTGGGACTGGCCCAAGAAGGCCTGATGGGGGGGGGGGGGGAGAGAGAGTGGGAATCACGGCCGGTCTCCAGATCAGAGTCCGTCTTGGCCCCGATGCCACACTGGCCTCCTTTGTTTCTGCACACAGCCGCACTGGCGGACTTGGCCCTCCGTGTCTGAAGGCAGCAGACCTCTGAATGCCAATTTCTGGGGGGAGAAGGGGAGGAACCCCCGGAGCCTGTTGCCCATACGGCCTTTGGTCAGATTCATGCTCCTTGCATCACACAGCTTTGTAACCCTACTGTTCAAAATCCTTCCCCCTTTGCATGCACGCACCTGGGTGGGTGTTTGGACTGAGACTGCACCCAACAAGAGCTTTTTTAAATTTCCTCTCCAGCCGGAAGCGCCACAAGGTGCCCTGTTCTGTCTTGCAAATCACCACCTTCAGCACCTGCAGGGCTCCCAGCCAGCCAGCGCCTTGCCTTGCCTTGCTGCGCCGGAGACCCAACCCCCGCACCAGCCTGTGTTTACAACGGCCTTGGCCAAGGTGTGTCTGCCCAGAAGACTGACACACCAGCCAGCCTCTCCCAGGCGAGTGCCGCTAAGTCCCCCTGCAACGGAGCCTGGCAAAGGCAGGAGAGACAGGGAGCCCAATCCGCCTGCATAGGCCAGGGGTCGGCTTCTGTGGAAGCCCCACCGAAGGACTGCCTGTGCCAGGAGGGATGGACTGGCCCAGAGAACGACCAAAGTGGCACACACACGGTTCCCACTGGGCTGCTCACAGCAGGGAAATCCGGGACGAAACCTGGCAGGAGCTGAGGCGGGAGTCCTTCGCCGCACCTGCTTTCCTCTGCAGCTCCGCTGACCCGTAAACAGCCTGCCCGATGCCTCCGGGCCCAGCTAGAGGGCCTCTCATGCAACCACCAACGCAGCCGGTGTTTTTTTTACAAGGGCTTGTTGTCGAAGCTCATTTCCAGCGGCTTTCACGTGGGAGCTCCAGCCAGAAGTGACGCTG
>NW_015165871.1:110258-111891 GCF_001447785.1 Gekko japonicus | reverse complement strand
AGGCTGGCTCCCCACGCTGAGTCACGCCCTTCCCTGGAAGCTGCCACTTGCCTGCATGGGAGCACAGGGATCTTCCTCCTCCTTAAGCAAAGAGAGGGGGGCCAGCCCTTATTTCCCTCACCGATACCCCTCCCGCCCTTCTCCTCAGCTAGCTGGGATCCCAGGTGGCTGACATAATTCTCCCCTCCTGCATCTCATCCCCAGAGCCAGCCACCCTCTGGAGGGAAGGTGAGGCCGAGTGTGTGGCTGACCCAAGGTCACCCAGCAAGCTTCCATGGCGGGTGGGGGTTGGGGGGGGATCTGAACCTGGGTCTCCTGGTTCATCGTCTGATGCCCTCACCTCTACGAGGCAAGGCTCACCCCCCACGTGGAAAGCACGCTGATCTCTCTCATCGTGATTTCCTGGTGCCACACTCAGCCTGGCCCTGAACAGATGGTCAAGCGGGCACCACAGCTCCAAAACAGAGAGCACACGTTTGACATGCAAAACGCCCTGTGGCACTCTCTCCTCGCCCCCTCCCCCCCCCCGCAGACTTGGGAGAGGGGCCAGCCACCCTGCCAGAGGCCTAGAGGGACCACTGGCTCACCCCAGCCCTTCCCTCCTTCCAGGGGGACCAGGGCCAATTCCACGAGGCAGCATGCGCGCGCAAGGACCCCCTCCCAAACACGGCCATGAGCTCCCCTTCCTTCCACCAAGTGTCCCTTTATCAACGGCCTGCAGAAGGGCCGATCTGAACGTGTCGGGCTTCCCGTTCCTCTGGCCAACCCCAGCATCTCACACAGGGAGGCCAGCCCCTCCTCGGTCACACCACCACACAAGCCTCAAAGCCAGCCCCTGGGAAGAGCCCATCGGCCAGCCCTGGGAAGAACCGAACACTTCCCCAGTGACTGGCCGGTCAGGAGGGCAAAGGACCCCGGGGGCCTTGCTGGAGGCCCCCTGCTGGACCAGGCCAGTGGGCCGTCTGGCCCAGCATCCTCTCTCCAGCACCTCGAGTCCTTGCAGGGCCCTCCAGTGCAGAAATATGCAGCTGCATCACATGCCGACCACAAGACCTCGGGGCCAGACCGATAATGCTTGTGGACTAGAGCTCTGCCTGGCGCTGGCCCTTCCAGTGCACCTGCAGATTTCGGGGGCGAAGGGCACCCCTTCTTCTCTGTTCCCCACTCTTCCCTGCAATTCTCCCCTCTCTTGCCACTGCTGAGGAAACCAGGCTTTTGGAGGCCAGCAGTGGCCCCGATCCCAGCCACCCTCCCCGGCCCCCTCCAGGGCTTCCCTGACAGGGGCGTCAATCCGGGCACCCCCAGCAGCCTGCCCAGGCGAAGGCTTCTAGGGCCCCCCCCCCACACACACACAAAGGGCCACCTTGCAGGACCCCTCCCCGCCCCCGGGCTGCCCACTCGAAGCGGCCAAACCCCTGCAGCAGACCCTCGCGGGGGCGCTCCAGCAGCAGCAGCAGGAGGAGGAGGAGGCCGCGGGAAGGCCTTGCCTGGCACTACCCCGCCTCGCCAGCCCGGCCCCTGCCCAGCGCCCCCTCCACGCTAGGGAAGCTGGCGCTCTCGCCCCTCCCGAGCGCCCGGGGCCCACCTGTGCGGCGGCGGCGGCGGCGAGGACCCCGCTCCCCACCCGGGCGGG
>NW_015165871.1:104491-109849 GCF_001447785.1 Gekko japonicus | reverse complement strand
CCGTTGGGCACGCGGCTGAACAGCCGGGACTCGGTGGTGGCCGAGCCGGGGCGGGCTCCCGCCAGCGCTCGCCCGGGCTCCGCACAGCCAGAAGCCGCGCGCCCCCGTTGCGGATGGAGGGCGTGGACCCCGGCGGCGGGTGACGAGGAGGAGGAGGAGGAGACGGGGAGGGCGCCGGGCCACCCCCGCGCCCCCTCCGCACACGCCCCGGGAAAGGCCGGCCGGCCGGAAGCCATTGCTCTCCAGGCCAGTTTGCCCGGGGCTCCTGGAGGGGCTTTGCCAGCTTCTGGGCATGGCCACGAACACTGTCCACCCAGGGAAGACCACCTACAATTCACAACTGTGCTCAGAGCTGTATTCATTGAAATACACAGAAGGGAGTAGGATCCTGGGATTCCGTTGAAGCTTCTGAGCTGGGGCTGCGTTATTTTGGAAACGGGGTTCCGTCTCACCGGCCGCTGTTGAAGACCATTGAAACGCTGGATGTGTACCTGGGAGAGGCATCCGTCTGCTGTTCTTTCCACAGTGGGAGTTACTTTCTGTTTGGAGGTCTGTGGACACCATTTATGTATGCAATGACAGAAGAGCCCACTGTTGGTCTTGAATGTGGTCTGGGTTTAAACTATGTGTAATTGCTATGAGCAGAGTGTCGGATCTGTGTTTATATACTCTTATTGGGTTGTGACCACTAACCCTTCTTTGTATTTCAGTGAATATAATATATAGTTTTGAACACAGTTGTGAATTGTAGATGGTCTTCCTTTGGTGCATATCCTTTTTGGCTATATTTCTACACTAAGGGTTCCCCCTAAAGATGTCTTTGGCATCTTCAGGGCATGGAGCAGGGGTAGTTGTGAATCCCCTGCCTTGTGCAGGGAGTTGGACTAGATGACCCTGGAGGGCCCTTCCAGCTCTATGACTATAAGGGAGAGCAGCCCCTCGCCAGCAATTGGTTCCATTGTCAAATTGTTCTCCTGGTGAAGAAGTTCCTCCTAATGTTCAGCCAGAATAAGACCTTGTCCTGTTTTCTCCAGGCCAGTTTGGCCAGGGATCCTGGAGGGTTTTTTTGCCATCTTCTGGGCATGGAACAGCGGCCACTGCCATTGGGGTGAGGGGGGGGTAGGTAGCTGTGAATCCCCTGCCTTGTGCAGGGAGTTGGACTAGATGGCCCTGGAGGACTCCTCCAGCTCTATGATTCTTTTTGAAGGGCCTCCCGCTAGCCCGCTGGCTGGATCCTCCCTTGGGACTGGTTGGCCAGCTGGTGAGCCTGGAGGGGGACACGGGGTGTTTCCTGCTCCTTGGCAGGGGTGGGAGCCCCGCAACCATCGGGAGCGAAGGCCAGCGCACAGCTGACGAGGGGCTGCCTGGGAAGCCCTTTCTGGTCCCCTCTTCTGCTGGGGGGGGAGTTGGGAGGATTAGGAGCTGATTTCCAGCTGACGAGCTGCAAGTTGGATCCCAGGTTGGATCGCCTGCCCTGGAGACTTCACTGACTCCCAGACTTGCTGAGGTGTGGCAAATTGGGGGGTGGGGGAGAGCAAGGGAGAAGCCCTCCTTCGACCTGGGTTGTGGAGAAAAGGAGATAAATTGGCTGTTTCTTCTCTCCACGTCGCCATGAGGAGCTCAGAAGTGCCTTTTCTGTTTCCGCACAGTGGGTGGGTGGGGGGAAACAAGCCCCTCCTCTCCCTTTTGCAGCTTCACCTTGTAACTGTTTTGCTGGGGGTGGGGTGGGGGTCAGATCCTGACTCCCAACAGGTCCCTTGGTCAGCTGTGAGTCGGCTTCGGACAAACAAGCAGAGCTGCTTACTTGCCTGGCAGCTGTTCTGGACACTTGATGCACTCTGAGCATATCCCGGATGGGCTCCCCATCTGACCGCCAGTTTCAAGCAAAGACCGTTTGACTGCTGAACAGGTTTGCTGAGCAATGAGTGGCACCCCTCCTCGAGGCGAGACTCCTGCCAAGTGCCAAGTGCATGGGCCTGCCTTTCAGCTGGCTTCGGAAACTGCAGTGAATTCAAACTGGCCAGTCACCGTGCAGGGCTACGTTCTAGGATCCCACAGGACCACCTGTCCTGTCCTGTCCTGGTCCATCTGCATTGTTTTCCCAAGCATTTCTGACTGCGGTTCTAAATACTGGTTTTGGCTTTCAGAGCACGGAATAGTCTGGGGCCAGGAGAGCTGAAGGCGTGGGCACACGAAGCCACCCAGGCCGAGCCAGGCCACAGCTCTCCTTGTCTACTCTGACTGGTGGCAGCTCTCCAGGTCTCGGGTGGAGGAGGTCTTTCACCTTGCCTGTCGCACGATTCTTGTAACTGGGGATGTCGTGGATCAGACCTGAGACCTGCTTCATGCAAACCAGAAGCTCTGTCACTGAGCCACAGCCCCTCCCCTAGGTGCATAACGGTTTTCTCTCCTATTCCCTTCCCTGTACAACAAAGTCACCTGAAGATGCCCTGCTTGTCTGCCACCACCCTCAGAGTCCTGGGGGCTGCCAGTGCGAGAGGGCCCTTCTGTGGATGATATTATTTATTCAAAACATTTTTAAGCTGCCTTTCCATCCAACTTAACATAAGAACATAAGAGAAGCCTTTCCATCCAACTTAACATAAGAACATAAGAGAAGCCAAATGTTGGATCAGGCCAATGGCCCATCTAGTCCCACACTCTGTCACACAGTGGCCAAAAATACCAGGTGCCATCAGGAGGTCCAGCAGGAGCCCTCCCACTGTGGCCCCCCCAAGCACCAAGAATAAAGAGCATCACTTGCCCCAGAGTGCCTATCTATACCATTGTGGCTAATAGGTTCCTGAGGCAGTGAACAGTCAAAATAGTAAAGCAAGCTTAAAACAAACACACATGGACACAGACACGTGAACGGGAAGGAGGTCAGTGACAGAACGCCAAACAAACCAGAAAAATCTCCTCCGTCTGTTGGGTGGAAGACACCGAGGGGGGACACCAAGGGCTCTCCCTGGGGAGGGAGCCCCGTGCTTCTGGTGCCATGAGCGAGAAGACCCACCCTTGGGTTGCCACCCGCCTGGCCTCCGAGGGCGGGGCCACCTGCAGCAGGGCCTCCGAAGGTGACCGGGGGGGGGGCAGGGAGGTTCATGCGGGAGCGGGAGGCCCTTCGAGTATGCCGGTCCCGAGCCACGTGGGGCTTGAAAGATCAGCACCAGCTTATTTAATTGGTGCTAGAAGCATATTGGGAGCCAGCGTAGACAGACCCCCGTGCAAAACAGCCTTCCAGAAGGACACCGTGACTAATGCCCTCAAGAGCTGCTGAGGGGTCCCGGAGAATCGACAGGTTTGCACTCTCTCCATGCAAGTCCTGGAGCCAGTCACCACCAGCCAATGCAACTAAGGCCTTTTGAGCCCTAAAACTGGACCTGAGACCGGACTGGAAAGGCTCCAAGCCATCCAGAGGATTATGAAATGTGCTCCTCATGTGGTTCCCTCCCTTGTGGTTTGCCAAAACAAACATGTCTCATCAGACTTTGAGCTTACATTAAGGCTGATTGCTTTCGTAGCATTTCTCCTCCTCATCTGAGATGCACTTGGCACAAATTCTTCTCCTCTTTGAACAGGTTTGTGTTCACAAAATGAGTCCACAGCTAGAAAAAGCAAGACAGGGCTGATGTTGCAACCGTGAATGACAGTATGAAAAGCTCCTATGTTCTCTAGAAGAAAAGGGGATGTAGATCAAAGATCGATTAAAGACGGCCTGGATTAGAGACAGCTGGCGGCCTAAGCTTTCCCTGGAGAGTGGAAACCACAGCCCGGATTAGTGGTGGCTCATTGGTGTGTGTGTGTGTGTGGTTTGGAGAGCAAGCCGTGGTGTCAGGAGGAACACATTGGAGGCCTGCAGAGGCTGCCTGGGATGGCAGCTTTTCACACTACAATAGCGCCAGGAAAGAACTTGGCTTTGGCTTGGCTCTGGAGGAGTGGAAAGGAAGATGCTGCCGGGGAGAGAGAGAGAGAGAGGCGGGAGCTGCCCGGCCCTTTCTCAGCCTGCTGTAGCTTGGAGTGGTCTGCTCAGAACCAGAAGAGAGACCCTTTCCCATTGCCACAGGCCATCCTGGAAAACTGCTGGCCGATCCAGTGCCAGGGTGGCTCAGGCATCTTCTCAGGTGAGCCACGGGGCCTGGAGAAACGGAGAAGACTGGGACAGACGACCACCTGGGCCCCAGAATGAAAGGGAAGCTGAGCTCTGCCAATATGTCCGGGAAGCAGCCAGGTGCACAATCAAAAAAAAAAAAAATGGAGCTAAGAAAGGGAGGGAGGAGAGCGTGGGCAGTCTTTGGGGATTCTGGGGCTGAGGAGGGTGCTGTCAGGTAAAGAGAAAGCGGAGCCCTTGGGAGAGCTGGGAAAGGGAAGTAACAACAAAGCGTACTGCTAAGTACGGTTCTCCCAGCCAGCGGCTGTTCTTGGGTCTTAAACAGGGACCTTTCTCTCACAGACTGGCTGTGTGGAGCCCTTCAGCTAGGGAGGCTGGGAGATGGAGCTAGGGATCTTTACACCCAAGGCACGGTGTGTCTCCCATTCTTCTTTTGCTGGTAAAACATTTTATTTTCATGCTTTGTACTGGATCCCACCACCTTGGTTAATATTCACTGATGATAACAGAAGTTTTGGGACAGGATGAAGTAAACCTGGCTGGGCATTGGTAGAAGTGAAAAGGATTGTGGGACCTGAGATGATCACAAGGTGGGCAGGAGTTGGCAGCATGACTGCAAAGCAGGCTCATGTGATATTAAGATGCATTAATAGAAACATCATCTCCAGGTCACAAGAATGTCCAGTTGCAGTCCACCCCATGCTAGTTGGACGCATCTGGAGTGTTGTGTCTTGTACTGCACTTGAAGAAAGACCTCGCCAAGCTAGAACGGGTACAGAGGAGGAGAATTAATAGGATCGGGCGTTAGGAAAGCCAGTCGTACGTGAAAAGGTTGAAGGGGGGGTGGGATGTGTTTAGCCTGAAGAGGAGATGACCACGGTGTGTGTGTGGAGGGACAACATGAGCCCATAATTCTTCAAATAACTTGAGGGATTCCACGAGGAGGCGACAAGGCCTTGTTCTCTGTTCCTCCAGAAAACAGGACAAGGTCTCATTCTGGCTGAACGTTAGGAGGAAGAAGATATTGGATTTATACCCCCATGGCTCTTCACTACCCAGAGGAGTCTCAGGGCGGCTGACAAACTCCTTCCCCTTCCCCCTCCCCACAACAGACAGACACCCCCTGTGAGGCAGGCGGGGCCGAGGGAGCTCTTGACAGAAACTGTCCTTGAGAAAACAGCTCTGAAAGAAAGTCCAGGCCGGCCCCCAAGCTGCCCCCCCCCCAGCCTGCTGACTCCCCTCCCGCC
>NW_015165871.1:104098-104381 GCF_001447785.1 Gekko japonicus | reverse complement strand
GGGGAGGCCGGCCTCCCTCCCTCCCCTCCCCTCCGGCCCAGCCACGCCCGCAGGGTGCCGCCCTCCTCCTCCTCCTGTCCGTCCGCTGGGCCCTCGGGTAGGGTGGCCCAAGCCTCCAGGAGACAGGGCCCGGGGCCTTCCCGCTTTGCCCACACTGATCCCCGCCTGGCAGAGAGCAGTGCCCCCCTGGAGGAGGAGGAGGGAAGGGCTGCCTGGAAGCGTGGCCTGGGGCCCCTGCTGAGGCCTGGGAACAAACCCCCCCCCCTCGGGGCCCTCCACAGGA
>NW_015165871.1:98764-104020 GCF_001447785.1 Gekko japonicus | reverse complement strand
CCTCGGGGGGGGGGCGGGGGGGCATGGGGCAGGCGAGCTGGTGAGCCAAGGGGCTTTGCTGGATCTGCCCAGCCCCACAGACAGCCCTTCGACCTCCGGCCCCGTGTGCCTCAGGAGGGGTCTCCCCCCGCACCCCCGCACCGTGCTTGAATGGGCCGTGGGGGGGTGGGTGAGAGAGAGAGAGGGGTCGGGTGGGGGGGCCCCCTCCTCACGCCCATGCCCGAACCTGGGCCCGTCTGGGCCTCTCACCTCTTCTTCCCTCCTTAGGACCGCATCCCTCAAGTCTCGCCGGCGTCCCCTCTGACGGGTGGGGTGGATTTGGGACTCTGTCGGAACAGACAGGTAAGGAAAACGGAGTGGAGAAAGAGGCCTCCTCCCAGGAGAGACCACCTTTGTTCTTGCTTGACTTGATTTAGGACGCTCCCGTGCTGCCTCCCCGGAGACCCTCAGGGAGTGGCTTACAATGGAAAAGACGACAAAAATGGAGTAGAAATCATTAGGTTCCCAGCGCTCGAAGGCCAGTTGAATCTGACTCTAGAGATGGGGTGCTCATCTCCGTTTCAAAGCCGAAGAGCCAGCGCTGTCCAAAGACATTTCCCTGGTCCTGTGGCTGGCATGACCAGGCGCTGAGGCGCATGGGATGCTGTCACCTTCCCACCGAAGCAGTACCTGTTTATCTACTTGCAATTTCTTGCTTTCGAACGGCTAGGTTGCCAGGAGCTGGGGCTGGAGACGGGAGGTCACCCCGTCACGCAGCCCTCGGGTCTTGAATTGCCGAACTACCGACCTTCCAGTCAGCAGCTCAGCGTCTTAACCCCTTGAGCCACCGCATTACAAAGAGTTTAAAACCTTGCCAGAGCATCCAGGCAGCATTAAACATTTAGCGGCTTAAAGATGAGTTTCTTGTCCAGAAGCAGGCCGTGGATTGGTTTAGACAGGCCCACCCTTTGGTTAGAAGCCTGGCTAGAAAGGGAATGCCTGGGTCTGGCGCAGGGGCAGCAGCCTGGGAGGCCAAAAGGGCCACGGCAGGAGGGCCCCCCCCCCCCACCCCCTATGGAGCACGGCAGCGCTTGGCTTGGCCTGACCCCTTGCCAGCCACACCATGCCCGGGTCAGGAGGACACCGCTGGGCCCCACCACCCTCCTCCTCTCGTGCCGGGGCCAGCACCGGGTGTCACCATGCCTGCGCTCGGACCAGCACAGGGCAAAGCTGAGCGCTGCCTTGGAGAGGCCTGGGCTCCTCTTCACTCGCGGCACCATGCCCAGAAGGGCACAGGGTGAGTGGCACAGGGCGCTTCCCAGCCAGGCGCTTCAGGTCAGTAGCCCGCCAGGCCTTTCCCCACTAAAGTAAATGGCCAGTCTGCCCCTGCCCTGGTGCCTCAAAGACCACGGGAGGGTGTGCTCCGGGTGACCCCCCCCCGGGGAAGGGCAGTCGGTCGATGGGGTGCTGCTGCTGCTGCAGCTGAGGAAGCCCTGGCCGTGATTGCCACCCACCTCACCCCATAAGGCCTGGGGGGCAAGGAGGGGCCTGTGAGGGAGGGTCTTAGGCTGGCAGGCGGGACAGCAGTACGGAGGCTTCAAGCCCCCTGCCCCCAAGCTGTGTACTGCCTTAGAAGGAAGGACCAGCAGCACTGTGAGTCGTGTCTGGACACAAGACCGGCAGCCAGTGCAGATCCGCCATGAGCCCTATATCTCACCCCCTGACAGTCGCCTGGCTGGCTCATTTTGTACCCGCTGGAGTCGCTGGACCGTTCACAAAGGCAGCCCCATGTGGAGCACATGGCAGTCGTCTAACCAGGGTTGTGATCCAGGCCTGGGTCTCCATTCCAGCCCCAGCTGTCACTCTCCCAGCAGCAGCAGCAGCAGCAGCAGCAGCAGCAGCAGCAGCAGCAGCAGCAGCGGCTCCATTGTCTCTGCTGCCTCCCTCCCTGCCTGCCTGCCTTTGGGGCCCTTGTCCTCTCCCGTCTGTGGCGTCAGACGCCTTTGCGAACACCCCGCCATCTGGGGCACGGTGCAGCTGACCTAGTTTTGTGGGGTCTTAATGGAGGTAGATGGACTGATGGTGTGACCTGGTATTGGGTAGCTTCATCGCTTTGTCCCTGTGGCAAGCAAGGAACGAGAGTCCTCTGGATCCTGATCACCCAACCTAGAAATGGGCATGTTATCGGGTTGCCAGCCTCCAGGTGGGGCCTGGAGATACCCCGCTTTTACAACTGATCTCCAGCTGACAGAGATCAGCTCCCCTGGAGAAAAGGGCTGCTTTGGAGGTCGGGCTCTCTGTGGCCTGGTACCCCTGCTGAGAGGCCCCTCCCCAAGCCCCGCCCTCTCCTGGATCCACACACACACACACACACACAAAGTCCCGGCCCAGACCTGGCAACCCTAGCGTATTCTGCTGGAATCCCCCGGGCGCCGCTCTTTGCCTGTGAGATAATAGCACTGCCTCTCATGGCTCAGGGAGGCACCTCTGGAATACGATCAAACCATTGTTATTAATCTTCTCGTGGGTTAACTGCAGAGGAGCTGTTAAATAGCCCCTGAGGGCAAATTTTGCAACCTTGCCTCTCAAGTCTCTCAGGTCCTCCTCCTTTCCTTCTGTAGAACTGCAGGGGCAGGAGCAGCATCAAAGAATCCTAGGCCTGCCCTCTGCGGTCCTCCACATCTCAGCCATGATTAGGAACATAACAATGGTCTTGCTAGATCCCTTTAATCTAATCCAGGATTTGATCTTCAGTAAAAGACAACCCAGTCCCCTGAAGGCTCCTAAATGGGCGCTGCCCATCTCCCCTCATTTGCCACCAGCTGCTGGTAGGTGAACCGCCTCCTCCGAGCTGGGGAGTTCCATAAAATATTGATAAGAGTTCCAAGGCCCATCGATTTACTGGAGGGGGGGGGCATTTATCTTTCCAGTGTTATCTTTTGGGCATGGAGTGTCCGTTTTCATTGACCATCGGTTAGCCTCCAAGAAACAGGCAGATAGTTTGAAAGTACACAAGCATCCTCAGAAATCAATGAACATTCTAATGCGACATTAATACAAATAATAAGTTAATCAGCAATCTAATGTTGTTACAGCATATAACCAGGTAGGTGTCAGGTTCTCCAAATGCACCGTTTTCGTTTTTTAAAAGTAAGGCTCAGAGAACCTGATACACAGTTTGAAGAGTGATCTCAGGATATTCAATTTCCAATAAAAAAAAAAATCTAGAGCAGCACTAGGACACAGTTCGAGTCCAGTGGGGGCACCTCTAAGACCAACAAAGTTGTGTTCAAGCCACAAGGCTTTCACGAGCACGCACACTTCCTCAGATGCAGTGGGAAAGTGGGCTGGGACACGGAAGTGGATGCCGCGAATAAAACTCTGTTGGTCTTAAAGGTGCCACTGGACTCAAACTCTGTCCCCTGCCGCTACTTCAGAGCAACATGGCTGCCCATCGATCTGAGTCTGTCTAGAAAAGCCCTGTTGGCTCTGGCAGCATGGCCCTGGCTGGGGTACTGGGGCACAGAAACCTGCTTGCCCCTGGGCTGTCGCGGCAGCCACAAACTGCACGAGCTTGTTGCCACTGTGGAGAATGGCCAGAGTGGGATTGCATTGGCCTGACGACTGGGATCCCCCCCCCTCCTCCGAGTGAGTCCCCCTTCTCCAGACCTGGCTCTGCTCTGGCCTTTCTAAGTAGGCCAGAGGAAGACTTGGCTGCTCCCTGCAGTCCGTTGGGGGTGGGTGGGGTGAGGGGCAGGAGAGTGTTGTAGACCTTTGTGCCCACAGTGCTGCTGAGCAGGGCCGGCTCACTCACTAGGCGAACTAGGCGATCGCCTAGAGTGGGACGGCCCTTAGGGGCACCAAACTGCACCGAGCCCTGTACTCTGGGAGTTTCCTGATTATTCGTGTTTTTAATTCTTCCTAAAATGCATTTATTTTTTAAAATTGGTGGGCGCACGTTCCATAGTGGTGAACCAGGAGGTGTTGGGGAGAGAGTGAGTGAGTGAGTGAGTGAGTGAGTGAGTGAGTGCCCCAGGAAGCAGCCAGAGTCCTGGCTCACGTTTGGAGGCCCAGCTGGAGGGAGAGCTGGGATGGGGGGGGGAGAGCCCGGAGTGTGCCGAGGGGGGTGTCAGTGCTGGAGAGCTCCCCCTCCGGCCCTCCACCCACCCACCCGGTGTGGCCTGCTGTCGGGGACCGTGAGTGGGGGCTGGCCCGGTGAGAAGCCCGCTGGCTGACCCAGGTCCTGAGTGGCAGGAAGCAGAACTGCCAGCTGGCTGCCTGGCGCATGCCTCTGGGGCTCCACCTCCCGTTTGTGGGCCTGGCCAGGGTGCCCTGCCAGGCTTAGGGGTGGGGTGGCAGAAAAGCCACACTGCCCCCTCTCTGTCCCTCCCTGCCCGAGGGAACCACGGCCAGGGCCTGGGGAACTGGGAGCAGCCTGGCAAGAGTCTGGTGCAACCAGAGGAGTCCGTGAGCCCCCCCCCCAGGACTTCTCTCCTGGCTGGAGCCAGGGAGTGGACAGGGGGAGGGAGCTGGACGTGTGTGTGTGTGTGCGTGGGGGAGGCAGCGGGGCAGGCTCTGCAGGAGTCAGCAGAAGCACACGTGTGGATGGGTGGGCCTCTGAAGTCAGGTCCAGGAGGGGAGATTTCGGCTGCCCATTGAGAGAGGCGTCCTGACGCTCAGAGAAGTGGACCCTGGAACCCGTGGCCGAGAGACGGAATGGGGGTCTCGCTGGAGTCCCTCAGGCAGAGGCTGGAGGGGCATCCCTTTGGATTGCCCGCCTGGAGCAGGGACGTGGACTTGGTGGCTCCTTGACTGCTGTCTGTCTGACATGTTTCTGCCACTTTCCCAGAGACCTGCTAGGGGTGCCTCACAAGATCCAACAGGATAAAATCAGGAAAAACCCCAGAGCCCCAGCCAACAGAAATTCAAAGAGGAGACCAGCTGAGCTCTGAGCAGGAGCAGGAGAGAGAGCTGTGAGAGAGGTGAGTGGGTTTCTTTTACTTGCTTTCAGCTGAGAGAATTCAGCTAAGGATAGTTTGTGGGAAAACTGTGTTTAGCAGTGTGTGGAAGCACTTAGAGTTCTTGCAGAGTCCTGGCTGATTGAGTGTGGGAGAGGAACGGGCATTGTTTGACTGGGATTGCCTGTAATTGAGAGGAAGTGGAAGGGGCATTGTTTTGCCTGTGATTGAGTGCCTGGGTGAATTTGAATTTGAATAGCTGCTGCCTGACCTCTGCTGGGGGAGGCCTCTATTTAAGGAAACACCTTGCCAGAGGCAC
>NW_015165871.1:81875-97928 GCF_001447785.1 Gekko japonicus | reverse complement strand
AGGGACGTGGACTTGGTGGCTCCTTGACTGCTGTCTGTCTGACATGTTTCTGCCACTTTCCCAGAGACCTGCTAGGGGCGCCTCACAAGATCCAACAGGATAAAATCAGGAAAAACCCCAGAGCCCCAGCCAACAGAAATTCAGATCCTCAGCCTCAGAACAGCCCTCAGGCTGGGAGCAGATTGTACAACCAATGACCAGCCCCTGGTCGAGGCTTTTGGCCTCTGGCCTCTCAAAGGGAGGGGGAGGGAGGGCGTCAGTGAGCCACAGGCAGCCCTGCAGGGGGGGGGGTCATTCCAGATGCAAGGTGCCTCTCCACTGAAAAGGCCTGTTTCTGCTGGCCACGAGGCGTGAGCAAAGGAGCTTAACTGGTGAGCTAGACAGTCCAGGAGGAGGAAGCCCTTTGAGTTTCCTGGCTCTGAGCTCTTTGCAGGTGAGAAGCAGGCCCTCTGGATTGTGCCCGGAAACCGTGTGCCAGCCCCCTCCAGCTCTACAAACACAGGGACTTCGGACCCTCCTCCTCGGCCTCCCTCGCTCAGCCTCACACGCCCACTCCCCACCAGCAGCAAAGCCAGGCCAGGCGCCCAGCGTGGGTGGGAGCAGCCTGTCAGGGGAGCTTTGGTCATGTGTGCCGGCACACCTGGCACCTGTGGTGGGCTGGCTCAGCGCATGCAGTTGATCTGTGCCGGGAGGTGTGTGTGTGTGTGGGGTAGCCCCTGTAGAAGGAGATGCAGGGGGGGGGGTGGAGCTGCAAAGTCACACAGAGGAGTTCAGCTTCTTCAGCATCACACTCAGCTCTGGCCCAAGGCCTTTATCGTGGCCTTCCTTTTGTAAGCAACAGCTGAGGAGCAGATCAGGTGGTGGTTTGTGACCCCTAGGCTAACAGCCCGCAAACTGGGTGATTGGGGGCTGGAGAGAGCTGAAAGGAAGCCAGTACTGCTGCAACACCTGCCGTCTTGATGTCCCTCTTCCACAAGGAGATAATTGAACTGGAAGGTGGGGGCCTGCCCTGGACTGTGGTTGGCGAAGGAACCAAAGCGGTCAGCCAGGCGGCTGGCAGGGTGTGTGTATGTGTGTGTGTGCACGCACAGGCACACAGGACTCCTGTCCTTGGAACTCCCGGATTGTTCCTTCAGACCGATTGCCAGAGCAGAAGAGGTGTTTGTGTGTGTGTATGATGTGGGTTCCAGCTGTGCGCTTCACCCTTCACAGGCAGCCAGAACTCCAGTGTCGCCGGGAGCGCCATGAACTTTGGGAGACGAGGGGAAGCCGGTGGCCAAAGCCCTGCTGCTGCTGCTGCTCCTCCGCGGCAGCCCTCGCGGATCCTCGTGGTGGACGTCCGCGCCCCTCGCTGGACCCACACCTGCCACCGGATCTGCGAAGCCCTGGAGAACGTCTTCTCGCTCGCGGGCAGCTTGGCGGGCCCTCCCCGCATCCCCCTGCTCAGCGTCTACGCGGCAGCCCAGAGCCAGCCGGAGTGCCTCCTGCCCTTGGTGGTGAGTGAGTCTGGACTTGGGGGAGGGGGGCAAAGCCAAGCCGATCCCCACCGGGACTGGGACAGACATGACTGCACTGCAGATGGAGTTCAGTTGTCACGTGATGTACCACCACCACCACCCGGCCCATCCCATCAGGAGCCCTGGTTTGCTGGCCTGTGTCTGTGCCTCTGGAGGGGAGGGGAGGGAGCAGAGCCCCTCTGCCAGGACTTTTTACATATAGGTGGGGCTGAGGACAAAGCTCCAGGCAGCCTTCTGGATGTTGCTCTTGGGGCTGCTACTCCTCTCTCCCCAGAGGCGGCCCTGGGGAAGAAGGCCCTCTTTTGGCAGGCAAGGCCTCTCGGGACAGACACGGTGCAGGTTGGAAGGGGCTCCTCCGCCTCCCCCACTCGCTCTCCTGTTGAGCTGGCAGGGCAGGCTCGGTGCTCCCCCCCCCCCTTTCCCTCCTCACGAGGCTCTCCCTGCCCTTTGTGTTTTGAGGCAGCTGAGGAAGTGGAGCGTGGATGTAGGAGAGGGAGGCCCAGCAAACAGCTCCCAGCAGCGTGGGAGGGGTTTGCTGCAAACGTGTTGCCGCATTTCCACACAGTTTTTGCTGCAGCCCTGCTTCCTCTCTACATCGCCCCCCCCCCCAGTTCACACACCCTTGTTGTTTGCCAGTCGCTGCTCTTTCCTTTCACTGGTCCTGTGCCAGTGCTTGCGGGCAGCAGAGGAATGCACCTGAAGCACGCTGGGTGGGATCTGGGATGTCTGCTGCTCTTTGAAAGGTGCTGCAGGCGTCTGCCCATCTCCTCCTCTGGCCGTGTGCCCCCCTTGCCACGGGTGCCTGCCACCTTTTATTTTTTCATGGAACACCGTACTCCAGTTGACATATCCTGCTGCATGAGCGAAACGTTCTAACCTGCTCAGACAAGAGTGTTCCATGTGGCACAATGTGCCCCCCCCCCTTCAGCCCTCCAGACTCCGAGGTGGCCTTCCTGCGTTGACCTGCGTTTGTCACAGGTGGTGCTGGGCAAAAGGAGGAGGAGGAGGATTCACCTGCCGCGAGAGCCAAGGAACAAGCCAAAGCCTTCCTTGAACTCTTAACTAAACCACTAGCTAGGAGCCTGCTGTTACTTACTTGAGCCCTGTATCCCAGGGGAGGGCGGGATGTAAATAAAGTAAAATAAAAATAAAATAAACCTCACAAAGGAACATATAACCAGAGGCCCGGCTCCTATATCGGACTATTGAGGGCCCATCTAGTCCAGCATCCTGTTCCACACAGCAGCCAGCCAGTTGCCCTGGCGGGCCAAGAGACAGGGCACAGCGGGCTGAGGCGGCCTTCCCCCCCCCCCCACCTCCCAGCTGGGGGATTCAGAGGCTGACGGCCTCTGCGCCTGGGCGTCCCTTCTGCTCACCTGTGGCGAGTAGCCACTGACAGACCTCTCCTATCTGTCTAGCCCCCTTTTAAAGGCCATGCATTGCTATGGCCCCCGTAGTGACACCCTCTGGCAGAGCGAATCCCACATTTTAATCACTCTCTCTGTGTCAAGGAGCGTTTCCTTCTGTCCGTCCTGAATCCACTGGATGTGCACTCTTAGTTCTAGTATTTTGGGAGAGGGAGAAACAATCTCTCTGTCCACTCTCCCTAGCCCGTGCATAATTTTATAAATCTCTGTTATGTCCCCCCCTCATTTACCTTTTATAGCTGGGAAAACTATTTATAAAAGTTAGTAAACATTTGCGTCCACTCCAGGGGGTGCTTGGTTGGACTCTCACTGGGCGTGGAGATGCTTGCAGCCGACACCACTGCCTGTCGCATTGGGCCCCTCCCTCCAGACTCCTTCCACCCCACGGGCCCTCCCCCTCCCTGCGGGCCAGGTGGCCTTAATATCTCTGCCACCCCCCCGGAGCCTCCTGTTCCCAGAAGAGGGAGGCCGCTGCCCCTCGCCTCTCCACGGGGGCCACTCGGATTCAGAGCACCCTCACACCCCACTGCAGCTGCAGAGGCCTCCCCCTGGTCCGTGGCAGCTCTGCCCCCTCACCTTGGCTATTGGTCCTGGTCCCCAAGGCACATCGTTCCCCAGGAGTGCCTTCCTTTCCTCCCCCTTCCCAAGGAGCTGCCCTACAGCATCCCTCCCCCTGTCCTCTCAGCATTCAGGGGCAGCGGCGGCGGCGGCTGGTGCTTGTGGGGGTGTCACTGTTGTTGTTTTGCCCTCTTCCGGGCACAGAGGAGGGGTCAGTGGGGGTGTGTGGGGGGGGGAGGTATTTCTGACTTTCCTGCCTTGTGCAGGCGGTTGGACTAGATGACCCGGGAGGTCCCTTCCAACTCTATGATTCTATGAATCACAGGGCTGGGAGGGGCCATGGAGGCCATCTAGTCCAACCCCCTGCCCAATGCAGGACCAGCCTAGAGAATCCCTGACCAGGGTTTGTCCAGCCGCTGCTTAAAGTCTGCCAGTGAGGGGGAGCTCACCACCTCCCTAGGCAGCCGATTCCACTGTTGCACAACAGTGCATTCCACTGTAAAAACGTCTTTCCTAATATCCAGCCAATACCTTCCGACCAGTTTGGTGCAGTGGTTAGGAGCACAGACTCTAATCGAGGAGAACCGGGTTTGATTCCCCACTCCACCACATGCAGCTGCTGGTGTGACCTTGGGTCAGTCAACTCATAAGTTCTTTCAGAGCTGTTCTCTCAAGGGCAGTTATCTGAGCCCCACCTACCTCCCAGGGTGTCTGTTGTGGGGAGGGGAAGGGAAAGGCGATTGTCAGCCGCTCTGAGACGCCTTTCGGTAATGAAGGGCCATGGGGTATGAATCCAATCACTTCTTCTCTTCTCTTCTTCTCTTAATTAGACCCACTCCTCCACTGCCCACAGGAACAGCTCCCTGCCCTCCTCCTCTGAGTGACAGCCCTTCAGATACTTAGAGAGAGCCATCCTGTCCCCCCTCGACCTCCTCTTCCCCAGACTAAACATTCCCAAGTCCCCCCTCGGCCTTTCCTTGTAGGGGAGGAACTTGGGGAGGGCCTTGGCCTCTATTGCCCTCCTGACAGGCCTTTCGGGGTGGGGGGGACACACACTTTGGTCAGCCACTGCATGAAAGAGGATGTTGAACTAAAGACAGTCACGGGCATAATCGAACATGGCTGCTTGTATGTTCTTACCTGGAAGAAAGCTTATCTTCCTAAGTTTAGAAACAGTCGAAGCTGCTGAGATGACAAAACGAAATCAGGGAACATGTGCTCCACTATGGAAAGCCTTTGTACAAAAGAAAGTCCACCGGGTGTGTGCGGCCTCAGAGGTAGAAAGGAGACTAAACAGTGGCCTGGCCCCCCCTCCCCCCCCAGCAAGCTGGCATGGCCAGGGCAGAGCAGGGCAGGCGGCCCGGCCGGCTGGCCTGGTTTTTGCAGACTGGAAGCTCAGCGCAGCGAGGGAGCCCCGTGTGCTCGAAGCAGCAGAGAGGCCCTGGCTTGGTCGGAAAACGTTATGTGGGAACCAGCCTGTGTGGCTTGCTGTGGTGAAGGTGGAAGAACAGGCAGGGCTTCCCTGTTGGAACTTGCCACTGCGGTTAACAGGCCAAAAGGCAGGGCGGTAACAGGCCCTCCCTCCTGGCGAGCCCCACCGTCCCTCCCGCCCTCCTGGGGGGCCCACACAAGGTGCGCGCAGACAAGCCTCCTGCCTGCCGGGGTCTGGCTCTCAGGGCCTCCTCCGTGTGCGCAGCAAGCAAGGGCCCCCCTGCCCCCTTGAGCTGTGGCCACGTCTGGTGACTCTGCTTCGTGGCTCATGTAGGGTTGCTACTGCCCCCCCCATCTCGGAAAATTCCCTGGGATGTGGGGGGGGTGCCTGGGGAGGGGGGGGAGCTTGGGGGTGTGTGATGCCGCCCATAGAGTGCCGCCCTCCAGTGCTGCCATCTCCTCTCTGCAAACTGGAGGTCGGTCTTAATTCCAGAGAAACTCCAGGGCCCACCTTGAGGTTGGTAACCCTTCGCGCTGGCCAGTCTGCCTGGATCCACTCAAGGCTCATCTCAGCATCCTCATTTGATCAAATGAACAGAGCCCTTGTGACAACTGGGAGCCAGTCTGGTGCAGTGGTTAGAAACGCAGACTCTGATCTGGGAGAATCCTGTTTGATTCCCCACTCCTCCACTTGCAGCTGCTGGTGTGACCTTCCAAGTTCTTTCAGAGCTGTTCTGGAAAGAGCAGTCCTCAAAAGAGCTCTCTTAGCACCCCCCACCCACCTCACAGGGTGCCTGCCTGTTGTGGGGAGGGGGAGGGAAAGGAGAGTGTAAGCCGCTCTCCTTTGGGTAGTGAAGGGCGGGGTATAAATCCAATTTCTTCTCCTCCTCCTCCTCCTCCTTCTTCTTGACTGCTCTTTGGCCACTCTGGCAGTTTGGTGTTCGGGGCCATTCAGAAGAAGAGACAAGAGGCAGAGCCAACTGGAGAGAGGATGATTCCTGGGGAAACTGGCTCACCGGTTCCCCAGAGCTCCTGACCTGTTTCTTACCTCTGTAGTTCTCCTGAGGAAGTTATGTGAGGAAGTCAGTCAACTTATGTGCCTGTGAAATTCCCCTGCGGGGCAAACAGCAGATCTCCGGGGCTGTTCCAGGTTGGGGGAACAGAGCGGAGGGGAAAGCTGAAGCCCCCTCCTGATCCGCACGGAGCCTTCGCGTGCCTAGGAACTAAGTTTCCAGCACGGCACTCCCCGTGCACATGCCTCGCAGGCAGTCCAGACTTTGTCAGGCGTGTGAACAGGGGCCGCCACGGAGCGTGGTTCTGAGGCAGAGGCACCTCCCATTCTCCTTGCTTGGCCCCAGCTGCGGTGTCCACGTCTGCTCTGGGCTCTGGCTTTCTCTCGGCCAACGAAAGCAAGCCTAAACTTGATCTCTCCTCCTGCATTCGCTGGCCCGCCCTGGCTGGTGGCAGAGGCCTCTCTAGTGCTGGAAGACTGGCCACACACCGCGTCTCAGCATGCCCACCATCGTGCCTGTGGCTTGGCAGGCTGCCCACGAACGGGCACTGCTCCTGGAATCATCCCAGTGTGCTGCCCTACTACACAGCCAAAGGCAGAGGTTTACCACCAGCAGCCAAGGGAATGGGGCAGGTCTGCCGCGATGCTCTGTGTGCCACTGAAACGGAGGGCGGCACCATGGCCCTCCCACAGAGGAGAAGAGGCCCGGAGAAGGAGGAGGAGGAGACCCTGGCCGGGGCCACCGTCCCTTGGCCGCCCACCCCTGCAATGGCCCCGGCCCCTCCCCGGAGAGTGTTAAGGGCGGCTCCTTTCTCCCCCCCTCCCCCCGTTGCAGCCCGTGAGAGGGGGCTTTGCCCGGCTACAGAGGTGCCTGGCAGAGCTCCGTGCCTTGCCAATGGAAGGGGCGCTTCAGCCACAGGAGGACACCGTGACCCAGGCCGTGAAGGACGGGCTGCAGCAGTTTAAGCAGTTCACCAAGCAGAGCTCCGCAGGCGCTTCCCTGGGCAGCTCTTCTGTGGAGGTAAGGAGGGGCCAAGAGGGGGGAAAATATGACTTTGGTGGGGGGGGGTCTTCATAGAGAGGAACGTGAGAAGACCCTGTCGGTGTCCCTCGCTCTCACTGCTGCTCGGTGACGAGGCCATCCCGCCCCTGCCCTCGTGCACACACACACACACCGGCTGCAGCACTCTCAGTCCAGCAAGGGCTTGGGGGGAGGGGAGCTGCTGCCAAGCCTTGCCCAAAGACACACACACACAGGGCTGGGCTGGCTGCTGCAGGAAACCAAAGGCCCAGACGGTGGTAGTAGGAGGTGTTTTCAAATGAGTCTGGCCCAGGTTCCTGGGGTCCAGCCCGCTGTCCCCTCAGCCACACAGCTGCTGTGGGAAGGTTGTGGGGGAAGTCTGCAGGGGCCCCCGACTTGGCTGGGGATCATGGTGTGTGCGGGGAAGAGGTTTTGGCCCTTTAAAGTCACTTGCTCTTCAAGGGCTGCCAGAGGCCGTGAACCTCAGCTTCCACGGAGAGAGAGAGAAGCAGCCACGGGTGGGGAAGACCCAGCAAACAGCAGGAAGTTTTCAGTGCACAATCCAGCCTGACCATCGTGACTCCCAAGGCGCATCCCCCCTCCCCCGGCTTCTGACATCAGATAGTTTGGGGGGGGGGGGGGAGGCAGGGTTTGGAACGGTGGAGACTCTGCCCTCCCTGGCGCTGTCCGTTCTGGCCAAGCCCGGGCACAGCAAGAAGCATCACCGGTGTCTCCAAAAGGAGCTTGGTACCAGTGCCCCACCCCTTCACCCTCACCACAGCCTGGTGCGCTGGCTGGAAGACAGTGGGCAGCCCTAGATCACCCACTCTGCTTTGTGGCTGAGTCAGGATTCGCACCCAGGACATTCCAGCATCTGGCAGCATCGTTCCTCTGTGTGCCACACGGGGTGTCGGTGCAGCTGTGCCCAGGATGCCCGATGCTGCTGGCCAGCGTTCCCTGCCTCAGTGTCCCAAGGAGGCCTCCGCCTTCCGTCAGGCCTGCCCGTTGCCTGGCACGTATGGAAACCAAGTGCCTTTCCGACGGGGACCTGCTGGGTGCAAGCTGGCACAGTGCTGGCACAAAGCACAGGCGGTTCTTCCCGAGTCACGGGGGTGTGGTGGTCACTCTTCCAGATCACCGTCCTGACCAGCCAAGTCGGCACAGAGGTGGTCCAGCGGCTGGAGGCTGGGCTGCAGGGCGTGGACCTGGTCAGTCTTCACCAGCTGCAAGTGGTCGTGGTCGGCAGGGACCTGCTGCCAGAGCCATCGGAGGCAGAGGGGACTGGCCGTGCCAGAGGGGGAGCCAGTTGCACGGGTGAGTTGGGCCGCGGCACGGGTGGTGTCAGAAGTGGCTGGCAGAGGCCTCTGGCGCGAGTGCCGGAGGGCCTCCCTCCCTTCGGAGAATGGAAGGCCTGCGAGGGAGGAGGGCAGGGGGTGGCCTTGCTTCTCCAGAGCCGCCGCCTTCTGCATGTGGGCCATGACGTGCCCCATGCCATTGCTGCTGAAGTGGCTGCTAGCGGGCAGGTGCCGTCCCCTCGATGGGCAGCGGCTACTCTCCTGGGGCCGAGGCTCTGTGGGCCTGCCTGACCTCCCCACTGGCTCGCCATGGAGCTGAGGCGCCCGGGTGTGGGTAGAGGTCCACAGGGCTAGGGTCAGCTGGATGTGACCCCACCCGGAGGGGAGCACTCGCAGCCATCCCCGACGGGCCCTCCTGGGGCGGGCGTCTCCCCTTTCCCCTGCTGTTGGCACTACAGCGGGAGGCCCACAAAAGCTTCACTGCCCTGCTGTGGCTCTGCAGCACTGACCACACATGCCTAGCGGAGAGAGAGGTGCATCAGCTGTCACTCGGAGGAAGGCGGTTCAGACGGAGGAGGAGTGCAGTGGACATGGGAAGTCTGCCAGAGCGAGTGGGGGGGGGGTGAAGGACGTCCTGGAAGACAGGGGGGGGGCTCCTCTTCCTCTTCTCATCTCTTCCCCGGCCTGATGAATGTGAGCACGGCAGCCCCCAGCGCCCCCGGCCAGCCTTGAGGCTGGTTAATGGACACGGGTCTATGACGCATCAGAGATGTCTCTCTTCCACGTTTTGTCTGGACTCTGGGAGAAACAAGCCGACCTGACATGCCTTATTGAATCCAGCCCTGTCTTGCCTGAGTCCCTTCCAGCCAGGTACTAGTTCCATCCTCAGCCTCATATTGGTTGTTGGAAAGAGGTGGTGGTGGATACAGCCCTGCCTGAGGCTTTCTGCCTGCATGGGCACCCCCGGCAGGCAGTCGCCGGCTTTGACTGCACGTTTCTGGCACCCCCAGCGAGTGGGGAGGGGCTCTGCTGGTTTTATTGGCTGCCTAGCTGGCCCAGTGGACCCCCCTGGCAGAGCTGAATTTGGCCGTGGTGGTCCCTCCGTGCTTCTGTTACCAGGGGACTTCTGCAATATCCACGTCATGACGTCTGTGTCACGTCCAGGTGGGACTCTGTGGCCATCGTAGCAACCAGGGGAGTGTCCCTTTGCAAGTGAGAGGTGCACACAGCAGGGCCTCCTTTCCTGTACTGGGAAAGACACTCGTAGCAGTTGGCACTTTTACCATTTTCGGGTGGATTTCATAGCTCATTGCAATTTCTGTGCTCCCCTTGGCCTGGCCTGGCCAATTGGGGCGCTGGTTTTGTTTCTGGGTCTTTGCGGGGAGCCCACATGCTGCTTCTCTACCGCTGCAGGGCGCGGTGGTGTGACTGTGGACTTACTTAGCTTTGTGTGGGTGATATTTGTTTGAGCATCATAGTTTTTATTTGACATGTTATTGTTGCAACCCACCTTGAACAATTCTTCGGGAGAGGTGGAACCGGACAAACGAAGACGTGGGGGATCTGATGTGGTGGTGAAATTTAGGCTAGGCTACTGTTGTGGTCAGACCACGGGCTGCTCCAGGAGCATCCGTCCCTCTTCATGTGGACCAGTTTGCGTATTCCGTTCCGCCCCGGGAGACTCATGAATCCATTTAAGTTCCAGAGGGGGGGCCCACCCCCCTATTTTTTGTCCCTGGCGGATTGCTGTCAGGAAGGGTGGTCGTGCCCTGCCACCCAGAGCATCTTTGCCTTCCACATTTACGAGAAGCTGCAGGAAAGAGCGTCCGTTTCATACATTGGCCTGTGGGAGTTATTCTCCATTAAAACCAACTTTAGGCTGCGTCAGCATGTGGGTGGACAGGAGCTCCAGGGAAGGAGAGGAAAAACAGAGATCAGGGAGAATAGGAGGCAGTCTGGGTCTCACACATCTGGCCAGGTGTGTGAGGGACAGAAAGCCAAGGGGCGGGGGGGAGTGGGGGTGTATGGGAGGGGTCCAGCTCTACCTGTTTGCATCCAGCCACGCAAAAAAGGCTGGGGCTGGGGGGAGAGGGGTTCAGGCGGACACTTTTTGAGACGCTTTCCCTCCTCCTGGGCTCAGGCAGCATCACGGGCTGCTTTCAAGGTGGCTCTGCCTGCTGCAGATCCTTTGTGGACAGCGGACCTATGAGTGAGTGGCAGCAGTAGTGAAATTGCATCCCTGCTGTGATGCACTGGCAAGACAAGCAGCCAGGACCGGAAGAGTGCCATATACAGAAGCAGCGTTAAATTTGAAGCCAACACAAGATCAGTGCTCCAGGAGCCCAGCATCTTGTGGATTACCACCACCGTGTGGAGGAGGAGTTCAACGGTCTTTGTGCCTGGAAAGGTAGTAGTGCCCCCGTGGATGCCAGGACCAATATGGGTCTCTGCTGCCACCCGCTGGATGGATGGAGCGCTCATCCGTTCGCTCGCTCTCACTGGCTCGCCTGTGGTAGAACCAAGTTTGAGTCCAGCGGCACCTTTGAGACCAACCAAGTCTTGTCCAAGGTATATGGGCTTCCCTGTGCACGCACGCTTCCTCAGGTACAGCGAAATGGAACTTACCAGTCCATACACATAGAGGCAGAGGTTAAGCAGTAAATCAGCATACAACATAATGAAGGTATTTATCAGAATCGGGAATAACAAGCTTGGTTTATATGGTTACCGTTTAACATAATGAAGATGTTTTTAAGAGATGCAAAAGCCAAGCAGAGATAACAAGTTAAGTCCGCATGGTCATTGTTTGTTTGGATTCAGTTCAGTGGGGAACATTTGTGGGTGACTGATTTGCCCTCTGGGTGGGTGGGTGGGTGGGGGACTATAGGAGCGGAGACAGAGGGGAGGGTGTTCCCCGCCCTCAGTCTGGCGCCTCCTCCTGGCTGATCCTGGACCAGGCTGCCCTCTTTCCTCGGCCAGCGGCTGAGACCCGCGTCCCATCAGGCCTTCTGTTGCTAACCGGCTACAGCAGAGCTCCCCGGCTCTGCTTCCTGAAAGTCAGGAGAGAGGCTTGGCTTCATTCCCCGAGGCTGCAGGACTTAGTTTTCACAATGGGGAGATTTCCTAAGGGAAAGTACTTCAAATGCACCATTTCTCCCAGCGGGGGGGGGGGGGGGCGCACAATGGTTAGCATGACGATGGTTAGGATGTCGGGTTCAGATGCCTGTACTTGGGGACTCTCTCTCTTTCTGCACTGAACCTACCTCTCAGGGTTGTTGTGAAGGTAGAATGGAATGTCTGCAGCGCTGAGCACCCTGGAAGCAGAGCAGGTTTTAAACAAAACATTTATAGATCAAGAGAGGCAGGAAACAGCACCCGGGTGGGGGCTACCAGAAAATCATCCTCATGAGACAGCATTGCTAAGAACAAAAACGTCAGTGGAATGCAAAGTGGCTTTTCAGATTCTCCTTCAGTGGGGGGAAGATAAAGCGCGCGGCAGAATTTGCCGCAGACGCATCGCAGGACAACATCCAATTCTGCGCCAGAGCCCAGGCGGCGAACATAGTCATTCGATGGAACATTTGGCTAAAACACTGGAAGGTGGACACACTGTCAAAAGGTATCTTGGCTACTGATCCATTTGCCGGCAGACTACTCTTCGGGGAATCAAATTTGGAGAAGGTTCTGGTGGAGACCAGAGAAAAGAAGAAGGCGATGCCTTCCTCAACTTACCGGAGGGATCGAGACCACAAGGGAAGAGCCCCTCACTCCTTTCAGAACCAATTCAACAGGGGGAGGGGCCGCGAAGGCCGTGACAACCGACAGTTTTGATCCTTCAGATACGGAGCTAGGACAAATGGTAGAGCTACAACGGTCTACAGAGCCGCCAAGGGAGCATCCCCGAAACAACAGCAGGCGTGATTGCACAATAGGGGGTTGGCTCCAGGAGTTCGCCCAAACCTGGAAGCAAACCACCACGGACCAGTGGGTACTGAACATCATTGCACACGGATACAAAATAGAGCTCACAGGCAGACCCCCATGCAGCTTCAGGCCATCACTGGCCCCAAAAAACAAGGAACGTCTGCGCAGACTAAGCGAAGCAATACGCCACCTCAGGGACATCGGCGCAGTGGAGGAGGTCCCGGAGGAGGAACGATTCAAAAGGTTGTACTCCGTTCTATTCGTCGTGCCCAAGAAATCCGGAGAATGGAGGGTGGTCCTCAACCTGCGCGGACTCAACAAGTGGGTGAGGAGGAGAAAATTCCGGATGGAATCTCTATGCCACATTTTACAAATTTTGCAGCAGGGGGACTTCATGACGTCTATGGACCTCAAGGAGGCCTACTTGCACATCCCAATGCACCCTTCCTCCAGGCAGTTACTGCGCTTCTGCCTTGGGGACCAGCATTTCCAATACACGGCCCTGCCCTTTGGCCTATCTTCGGCACCCAGGGTCTTCACCAAGGTCATGGTGGCACTGGTGGCGGCCTTACGTATGGAGGGCATACATGTCCATCCGTACCTGGGCGACGTGTTCCTACGGGCCGAGGACTTTCAGACAGCAGCCCGCAACACGAAAAGGACGAAAGAATTTCTGACTGCAACACGGCTTCGTTATAAACGGGGAGAAGAGCCACTTCATCCCCACACAGGACATCGTACACTTGGGCGCGAGATTGGACACGAAGAGGGCAACAGTGTCCCTACCGGTGGAGAAGCAGGGCAAGATTCAGACCCTGGTGGGCAGCATCAGGGCCAGAACCCAGGTCGACCTCATGCAGCTGGCAACGCTACAGGGACTCATGATCTCTACGATCGACATGATCCCGTGGGCGCGCTTCCATGCCAGGTCCCTCCAGTGGGCACTGCTTCCATTCCAGCAAGAGATAGCAAGGAAGAGACACATGCCGATAACAATCGGGGAGGGTCTGCGGAGAGACCTACTCTGGTGGACCCGTCTATCAAACCTCGGCAGGCCCATAAGCTTTCTATGGCCACGGCGTCTGGTAATAACAACAGACGCAAGCAAGAGAGGATGGGGAGCACACTGCGGGACACAGATAGCGCAAGGCAAGTGGTCCCCTCAGCAAGCATCACACAGCATAAATTGGCTGGAGCTCAGAGCAGTCTTCCTAGCGCTGCAGGCCTTTCAACGATACGTACAAAACCAGCACCTGCTAGTGCGCACGGACAACATGTCCACGTAGGCGCACATCAACCGACAGGGAGGAACCAGGTCGAAATCCCTATTCAGGGAATCGACTATTCTGCTAAGGTAGGCAGAGAGGTACACTCTGAGCCTCCGGGCCGAGCATCTCAGGGAACTGTCCAATCAACAGGCGGATTGGTTGAGCAGGGAAGACCTGAACCCGGGAGAATGGGCTCTGAACAAAGAGGTTTTCTACCAAATCACACAACGGTTCGGAACACCGGTGATAGACCTCCTTGCCAACTCCCAGAACCACCAAGTCGACCGCTTCCTATCCCGCTACTACGACGCGGGGCAGAGGGGATCGATGCACTATCGTACCCATGGCCGGAAGGCCTGCTATACGCCTTTCCACCGACAGCCCTCATAGGGGCAATGCTCAGCAAGATCAGGAGAGAGGGAGCCACCGTTGTATTCGTGGCACCCCACTGGCCAAGGAGACCGTGGTTCTCAGAATTAGTACGCCTGGCAACAGAAGAACCGTGGAGATTACCACAGATACCGGACCTTCTGCACCAGGGTCCCATCCTGCACCCGGACCCGACTTGGCTCCAGCTGACTGCATGGAGCTTGAACGGGCCCAGTTAGTCAAAAAAGGCTTCCCCCAGGAAGTGATTGGAGTCATGCTCCAGGCAGGCGACCGTCCACTCGCCGCATATACAGCCATACTTGGAGGACGTTCGTGGCATGGGCATCAAGCAGAGGCATACAGCCAATGCGGGCCACGGACAGGGACGTCATACTCTTCCTCGACAGGGGAAGAAGGCAAGGACTCCGACCAAACACTCTGACCCGTCAAGTGGCAGCCATACAGGCTTGCCTGGGCAGCGAGAATCGGAGGAAAGCTAGACAGCTGGCACCACCGGTTAACCACCGGTTCCCCACGTGGAATCTGCACAAGGTGTTGAACGCCCTAACAAGACCGCCCTTCGAGCCGCCAAAGTCCATAGAACTCAGGCTCCTATCATGGAAGGTCACATTTCTAATCGCGGTGACTACAGCCAGGAGGGTCTCCGAACTCGCGGCACTTTCGACAAGGAAGGAGCTGTGCACATTCCAGCGGGACTCGGTTACATTACGGTTGGACCCATCCTTCATCCCGAAGGTAAACTCAACGTTCCATACCAGTCAGGCGGTTGTGTTGCCGTCATTCTGTCCGAAGCCAAAACACCCCAAGGAGAAAAGATGGCACAAGCTGGACGTGCGTCGCGCTCTGCGGATATACCTCAGCAGAACGAAGGAGTTTCGCCGGTCGGACGCCCTATTCGTGACCTACGGCAACCAAAACCAGGGCAAGAGGGCATCCAAGGCGACTTTGGCCTATTGGATTCGCCGGTGCATCACCAAGGCCTACGAGGCACAGGGACTCACTCCCCCAGACAAGCTGACGGCTCATTCTACGAGGGCCGCTGCAACAACAGCGGCCTTCTCCAAAAGGGCCTCAGTAGCAGAAATCTGCAGAGCAGCCACCTGGGCATCATTCTCCACGTTTGTGCGACACTACAGGCTGGACCAAGCCGCGTCAGCAGAGGCGGCATTTGGCAGAAGAGTGTTGCAACATGTGGTGAAGACCTAGGAAGACTACCCACCCAGAGAAATAGCTTGGGTACAGCTAACCAGTTTCTGGATGACTTCCCCCCACTGAAGGAGAATGGTACATTGGACCTACCTGAAGGTTCTTTCTCTTCAGTGGGGGAGAAGTCATCCACATCCCACCCATTACCGGATTACTGGAACGCCAGGGTGGCAGAATGTTTAAAAAAAAAAAAAAAAACCACGAGGAACAATAAGAGGGCTTGGACAAAACTGGAGAGGTCAACCAAGGCTACTCCCATAGGAGCCATGCAACAAAAGAAATTTGCATAGCCTATCGAGCGAGCAGAGGCGTGACCTAACCAGTTTCTGGATGACTTCTCCCCCACTGAAGAGAAAGAACCTTCAGGTAGGTCCAATGTACCATTTTGACTGCGCACCCGGGAAGGGAGGTTCTAGTGAAGCTAGAGGTATAAGATCTCCAGAAATTTTGAAGCCACAGAAAATAATAGCCACCCCCCCTTCCAGAACAAAATTGGAAATGGTGGGGGAATGGAAATATATGCAATACTTACAGTCCTGTCAAACCCAAAGTAATTTTACTGCTTTAACAACCTAAGAACAATGTTGGATCAGGCCAGTCGCCCATCCAGTTTCACACAGTGGCCAGAAATACCAGGGGCCATCAGGAGGTCCAGCAGTGGGGCCAGGAACTCGAAGCCCTCCCACTGTGCCCCCCCCCAAGCACCAAGAATACAGAGCATCACTTGCCCCAGACTGAGAGTTCCTATCTATATACCTTGTGGTTAAGAGCCACCGATGGACTTCTGCTCCATATGCTTATCTAATTCGCTCTTGAAGCTGTCCATGCTTGTAGCCACCACCACCTAAAACGCTTCTTGTTGTTCAGTCGCACAGTCGAGTCCGACTCTTCGCGACCCCATGGACCAGCTCCCGCCAGGCCCTCCTGTCTTCCGCTGTCCTCTGAAGTTGGCTCAATTTCATGTTCGTTGCGTCGCTGACACTGTTCAACCATCTCATCCTTTG